>NC_077233.1:224613677-224743817 GCF_027887165.1 Monodelphis domestica | reverse complement strand
AGGGAGATGTCAAGATGCTGCTCTCACTCTCCCCTTCAGCCCAGTGTCATGGAAAGGGAAGAATCAGTTAATGATCCAATACCAAAGTTGGAAGGTCAGTCAGTCAGTCAGTCAGTTAGTCAATCAATAAGAATGTGTTGATTTATTAAGCCAGGCACTCTGCTAAGGACTGTAGATAAAAAAGATGGAAAAATGAATTCTCGTTTCCAAGGAGTTCACAAACTAATGGGAAGGAATCCCAAAAGTCACTGATGTAGCCAATTCTTAATTTGCAGTTTACAGAGTTCCAGTTCAAAGGAAACCACTACTATAGCCTAAGGAAGTCCATGCTGCCTTTATTGTTTATTAGTATTATTATACATTTTATTTAATAATAATTTTTTATTATTATTATTATTTTCAGTTCCAAATTCCTTTTATCCACCCATCCCCTACCTATTGAGAAGACAAGAAATGCAATATTAATTATACATATGAAGTCATATAAACCATTTTCCGAATTAGCCATCGCATCTCCTCTTGTTAAGAATTCCCTCCTTATATTAAGTTAAAATCTGCCCTTTCTAAAATGTGTACCCTGTTGCTCTTATTTCTGTTCTAGGGCCAAGGAAAACAAATCTACAGCTAGGTCCTGGTTAGTATAAATAATGAATCTCCTGAAATGGCCTCATGCATTTGAATTTGCACTGTTTAAAGTTAAATATTTTGAAAAATATGAGGCAACTGGGTTGCACAGTGAATAGAGTGATGGGCCAGGAGTCAAGAACATACATTTTTAATTGTATGACCACTGATTGGGAGGCAGGGAAAGTTCAGACCTCTGAAAACCCTTTCTCACCAATTAAAAACAAATTGCCCCTAGGGGACTGAAAACCAAATCTAACAACAGGAGAGAGCTCAGGAGCCCTCTTGCTGGACTCATCTTAAAATGTAAGCCCCCCAAAAGCCTGAATTCAAGAACACTCAGGTTTAAGGGGAAGGAAGAAGGAAGATCCCAGGACCCCTCTCCCACCTACAGTACTGAACCTCGAGCAGTGGCTGTAATCTCTGGGTGGTCAAGGGTGCTAGTCTGGAGGGAGTACCTTGTAGGCAAAGTTGTGCCAGGTTTAAGGCTTTGAACACAGGCTGCTAGGAGGCAGCTGGAGAAGAACCTCAGAGAAGTCAGCCTAATTGCAGTTGAGACATTGCTCACCCCACCCCCAAGGTTTTGGCTGCAGGGCACATCCAGCTCTGCAAAATCAATTCTGCCCTGGCTTAATCTTATCAAGACTTCAGAGGGCAGGGAGCTTGAGCTCCAACACCCCTCCCCCACAGACTGCTCTGAGAGAATTGCTGACTAAGCTCCAAGGGTGAAGGCTGACAGAAAAGTCCAAACCCATAGATCTAGCACATAATGAGAAGAGCAAGAGTACAGACAACTACAGGGAGGGAAGAAGGGGGCAAATATGAGCAAACAAAAGAAAAAGGAAAAAAGAAATTACAATTGACAACTTTTATCCAAGCAATGGACAAAGAGCAAATGTAACTGAGGAAAATCCAGGAACACCAAGCAAAAACACAGAAACTCCAAGTTGGACACAGTCTTTGTAAGAACTCAAAATACAATTTAAAACACAATTAAGAGAGGCTGAAGACAACTGGAAAAAGAACTTAAAAAGCAACATAAGACATCTGGAAAAAGAGTAACTTGAACTAAAATAAGAAAATAATGTCTTGAAAGCCAAAATTAATCAGCTCGAAATGAGGCAAAGGAGAAGAAAGATGAGGCAAAGAAAATGAAAGATGACCTCCAAAGAAAATCAGACAAGCAGGAGAATGATGACTAAAAAGCCAGGGATGAAATACAGTCTTTAAAAGCTAGAATACAACAATTAGAAGCAAATGGCTTCACAAAGCAACAGGAAACTATAAAACAAAATCAAAAGAATGAAAAAAAAAATGAGGAAAATATGAAACACCTCATCTGCAAAACAGAAGATTTAGAAAATAGGTCGAGGAGAGACAAGTTAAGAATCATTGGTCTACCAGAAGACCATGACAAAAGAAAAAGCCTGAACATCATACTACAGGAAATTATTCAAGAAAACTGCCCCAACATTATAGAATAAGAGGGAAAAGTGGAGATTGAAAGAATCCACAGATCACCTGCTGTACTTAATCCCCAACTGACAATACCCAGGAATATTATAGCCAAATTCAAGAACTACCAAACCAAGGAAAAAATATTACATGCTGCTAAGAAAAAGTCATTCAGATACCATGGAACTACAGTGTGGATAACACAGGATCTGGCTGCATCTACACTGAAGGACCAAAAGGCATGGAATATGATATTCCGAAAGTAAGGGAACTAAGGCTACTACCAAGAATCAACTACTCAGCACAACTGACTATATTTTAAAGAGGAAAGTATGGTCATTCAACAAAATAGAAGAATTCCAAGAATTTGTAAAGAAAAGACAAGACCTGAACAGAAAATTTGATGTCCAAGCACAGAACTCAAGAGAGCCATCAAAATGTAATTTTAAAAGAGGGAAAAAAGAAAAACAAAACAAAAAAACAAAAAACCCACCATTTTTAAAAGAGACTCAATAAGTTAAAATTATATATATATATATATATATATACATATATATATATATATATCCCTATTAAAAAAGAGGTAAATTGGTAACTCTTAAAAGCTGCTGTTATCACCTGGGAATCTAGAATAATTACACTTAGAGGGAATAGTGACATACTATATAGGATGAAATAACAAGACATAAATAGATATATAGATAACTGTATGCATAAATACATATATGTTTATATATATATATATATACAACTAAAGCTAAAAAAGAGATTAATACTAAAATAAATGGGAAAAGAAACAAATAGGCATAAATTTATATGTCACAAAGAAGTTCATGGCGGGAGGGGGAGAACATCAATACACTGGGAGGGTAAAAAGGTTGGAGAGAGGAAATACTCAACTATTACATGCATTGAAATTGAAATTTTTTAAAGTGATGTTTATTTAGCGTATGTACACATAAAAGAGAATTCACTGTCTGATCCCACCCAGCAGAAAACATGCACAAACCCACAGTATATGAATGGGGATGGGGCACAGGCCCCACAATAGTGGTTGGGATGGTGCAATCCTGCCAGTAACAGCTGCTGGACAGTAGAGAGCTAGACTGAGCTGTAAGGTGGGCCGTGGCCATGTAGAAGTTAACATTAGAATAAGCATGTACCATAGCCAAAAGTCTGTTTGATGCTCTCGAAATAGTACCACTGCCAGCCCTGTCTTGTCCGTTTTGTTCCAAAAGAGGGAAGAACAATACAATCCATTGGAGCAGAAAATAGATTCGCACACTGTAGGGGAGAAGAAGAGTAACAAACGGACTGGTGGGGAGGGAAGCAGTATATAAGGGAGGGAGAGAGTGGGGGTTAGTTTTAGAAAGACTACAGGGAAAATAAGGGGGGGAATAACAAAGGAGGGGGTAGAAAGGGAAGTAAAATAAGGGTGGGAACTAGAGGGATTGATTAAAAAACAAATATTGGTGTAGAAGGAAATAGTGAAAGAAGAAAAGGCAGGACCAGGAGTAGAAATCAATATTCTCAGAAATACACAGCTAGAAATCATAACTTTGAATGTGAATGGAATCAACTCACCCATAAAATGCAAGTGAATAGCAGAGTGAATTAGAATCCAAAACCGTACCATGTGCTGTCTGCAAGAAACACACATGAGGAAGGTAGATACAAATAGGGTGAAAGTAAGAGGATGGAGCCAATTCTATTGGGCATCAACTGATAAAAAGAAGGCATGAGTTGTAATCATGATATCTGATAAAGCCAAAGTAAAAATAAATCTAGGCAAAAGAGATAGAGAAAGTAATTACGTCCTGATAAAAGGCAGTATAGACAATGAGGAAATATCAGTACTCAACATGTATGCACCAAATGGCCTAGAAGCCATATTTTTAAAGGAGAAACTAGTGGAGCTCAAGGATGAAATAGAAAAAATATACTAGTGGGAGACTTGAACCTTCCTCTATCCAAAGTAGATAAATCAAACCAAAAAATAAATAAGAAAGAGGTAAGAGAAGAGAATGAAATCTTAGAAAAATTAGAGTTAGTAGATATGTGGAGAAAAACAAATATGGACAAAAAGGAATACACCTTTTCAGCAGCACATGGTACATTAACAAATATTGACCATATATTAGGGAATAAAAATCATTGCAAAGAATTGCAAAAGAGCAGAAACAATAAATGCAATTTTCTCAGATCACAATGCAATGAAAATAATAATTAGTAAGGGTACCTGGAGAGGTAAATCAAAAACTAATTGGAAATTAAACAATATAATTCTCCAAAACCGGTTAAAGAACAAATAAAAAAACAATTAATAATTTCATTGAAGAAAATGACAATGATGAGACATCCTTTCAAAATCTATGGGAAACAGCCAAAGCAGTACTCAGAGGGAAATTTATATCATTGAGTTCATACATTAACAAATTAGGGAGAACAGAGGTAAATGAATTGGGCATGCAAATTAAAAAAATAACAACAACTAGAAATTGAACAAATTAAAAATCCTCAAATGAAGACTAAGTTAGAGATCCTAAAAATCAAAGGAAAAATTAATAAAATTGAAAGTCAAAGAACTATTGATTTAATAAATATGACTAGAAGCTGATACTTTGAAAAAACAAATAAAATAGACAAAATATTGGTCAATCTAATTAAAAAAGGAAAGAAGAAAATGAAATTTACAGTATCCAAGATGAAAAGGAAAACCTTACCTCTAATGAAGAGGAAATTAAGGCAATCATTAAAAATTATTATGCTCAATTATATGGCAACAAAAATGGCAATCTAGGTGATATGGATGATTACTTACAAAAATAAATTGCCTAGACTAATAGAGGAAGAAATAGATTACCTAAACAACCCCATATCAGAAAAAGAAATTGAACAAGAAATCAAAGAACTCCCTAAGAAAAAAAATCCCCAGGTCCAGATGGATTCACAAATGAATTCTATCAAACATTCAAAAAACAACTAACCCTAATATTACAAACTATTTGACAGAATAAGCAAAGAAGGAGTTCTACCAAATTCCTTTTATGACACAAATATGGTACTGATCCCAAAGCCAGGCAGGTCAAAAACAGAGAAAGAAAACTATAGACCAATTTCCCTAATGATATAGATGCCAAAATCTTAAATAGGATACTAGCAAAAAGACTCCAGTAAGTTATCAGAAGGGTTATTTACTATGACCAGAGAGAATTAATACCAGGAATGCAAGGATGGTACAATATTAAGAAAACCATATGCATAATTGACCACATTGATGGGAAAATCAACAAAAATCACATGATTATCTCAAAAGATGCAGAAAAAGTCTTTGATACAATACAACACTCATTCTTATTGAAAACACTAGAAAGTATAGGAATAGAAGGGCCTTTCCTAAAAATAATAAACAGTATATATCTAAAACCATCAGCAAACATCATCTGCAATGGGGATAAACTAGAAGCCTTCCCAATAAGATCAGGAGTGAGACAAGAATTCCCATTATCACCTCTATTATTTAACATTGTACTAGAAACACTAGCAGTAGGAATTAGAGAAGAAAAAGAAATTGAAGGTATTAAAATTGGCAATGAGGAGGCCAAGCTATCGCTCTTTGCAGATGATATGATGGTTTACTTAAAGAATCCTAGAGAGTCAACCAAAAAGCTAGTGGAAATAATCAACAACTTTAGTGATGTTGCAGGATGCAAAATAAACTCTCATAAGTCATCAGCATTTCTATATATCTCCAACTCATTTCAGCAGCAAGAATTAGAAAGAGAAATTCCATTTAAAATCACCCTAAACAATATAAAATACTTAGGAATCTATCTGCTGAGACAAACACATGAACTATATGAACAAACTACAAAACACTCTCCACACAATTAAAACTAGATGTAAACAATTGGAGAAACATTGATTGCTCATGGATAGGACAACTAACATAATAAAAATGACAATCCTGCCCAAATTAATTGACCTATTTAGTGCCACACCTATCAAACTACCAAAAAACTTTTTTTACTGACAGAAAAAAGCTTTATAACAAAGTTCATTTGGAAGAACAAAAGATCAAAGATATCCAGGGAAATCATGAAAAAAAAAGGCAAAGGAAGGAGGACTTGTAGTCCCAGATCTCACACTATACTATGAAGCAGTGGTCAACAAAATAATTTGGTACTGGCTAAGAGACAGAAAGGAGGATCAGTGGAATTGACAAGGGGTAAATGACCTCAGTAAGAAAGTCTATGATAAGCCCAAAGATCCCAGTTTTGGGGACCAAAATCCACTATTTGATAAAATCTGCTGGGAAAATTGGAAGATAGTTTGGGAGATATTAGTTTTGGATCAACATCTCACACCCTACACCAGGATAAACTCAGAATAGGTGAATGACCTGAATATGAAGAAGGAAAATATAAGGAAAGCACATTAGGTGAACACAGGATAGTATACTTGTCAGATCTTTGGGAAATGAAAGACTTTAAAACCAAGCAAGATCTAGAAAAAAATCACAAAATGTAAAATCAATAATTTTGATTACATCAAATTGAAAAGATTTTGTACAAACAAAGCTAATGCATCCAAAATTAGAAGGGAAGCAACAAATTGGGAAATAAACTTCATTACAAAAACCTCTGACAAAGGTCTAATTACTCAAATTTATAAAGAGCTAAACCAATTATACAAAACTAGCCATTCCCCAATTGATAAATGGGCAAGGGACGTGAACACATAGTTTTCAGCCAAAGAATTCAAAACTATTACTACGGACATGAAAAAGTGCTCTAAATCTCTGATAATCAGAGAAATGCACATCTAAACAATTCTGAGGTATCACCTCACACCTAGCTGACTGGCTAACATGACAGCATAGGAAAGTAATGAATGCTGGAGGGTGTGTGGGAAAGTTGGGACATTAATGCATTGCTGGTGGAGTTGTGGATAGATCCCATCCTGGAGGACAATTTGAACTATGCCTAAAGGGTGATAAAAGACTGTCTGCCCTTTGATATAGCCATAGCCCTGTTGGGTTTGTACCCCAAAGAGATAATAAGGAAAAAAGACATGTGCAAGAATATTCATAGCTGTAGTCTTTGTGGTGGCAACAAATTGGAAAATGAGGGGATTCCCTTCAATTGGGGAATAGCTGAACAAATTGTGGTATATGTTGGTGATGGAATACTATTGTCCTCAAAGGAATAATAAATTGGAGGAATTCCATGGGGACTGGAACAACCTCCAGGAACTGATGCAGAGTGAAAGGAGCAGGACCAGGAAAACATTGTACCCAGAGACCGATACACTGTGGTACAATGGAATGTAATGGACTTCTCCATTAGTGACAATGCAGTGATCCTGAACAACTTGGAGGAATCTATGAGAACAACCACTATCCACATTCAGAGGAAACAATGTGGGACTAAAAACACCGAAGAAAAACAACTGCTTGAATACATGGGTCGAAGGGATATGGTTGAGGATGTAGACTCTGAGTGAACATCCTAGTGCAAACAACAACATGGAAATAGGTTCTGATCAAGGACACAAGTAATACCCAATGAAATTGCACATAAACTATGGGAAGGGTGGGTAGAGGGGAGGGAGGGAAATAAAATGAGTATTGTAACCAAAAATTAAATTAAATTAAAAATTAATTAATTAATAATTAAAAATTAAAAAGAGCTTCCCACAGTAAAAAGAAAAGAAAAGAAAAGAAAAGAAAAAAGGTAATTAAAAAAGAGGGAAAAACAAAAAAAAGTCTTTTTTTAAGGACCCAAGAAGTTAAAGTGATATATATGCCTACAAGAAAAGAGGATATTGGTAACTCTTTAAAATTGTTATTGTCACCTGGGTAGATAGAAGAATTATACTTAGAGGACACACAAAATGTATAGGATGAAATGCCAAGACATAAATATGTGTATGCATTTGTGTGTGTGTATATATATATATGATATATATATATATATATATATATATATATATATATATATATATATATATATATATAAAACCAGAGTTTAAAAAAAGAGGTTAATGCTAAGAGAAATGGGAAAAGAAACAAAATGGGGTAAATTTATATGTCACAAGGAAGCACATGATGAGAGTTTGGGAGAACATCAATACACTAGAAGGGTAAAGAGGTTAGAGATAGGAAACACTCAATTCTTACGTGCATTGAAATTGACTCAAAGAGGGAAGAACAATCAAATCCATTGGGGCAGAGAATCGATTTGTGCCCTATAGAGAAGTAGAAGGGTTACAAATGGACTGGTGGGGAGGGAAGCAATACAAGGCAGGGAGAAGATGGGGGGGTAGTTTAAAAAGACTAAAGAAAATAAGAGGAGAATAAGAAGGGAGGGGGGTAGAAAGAGAAGTGAAATAAGGGTGGGTATTAAGGGGACTGATAAAAACAAAACACTGGTATAGAAGGAAATAGTCTACCATAAAAAGGCAATATGGTGATGGGGGGAAAAAGACGTAAACTGAGAAGACTATGATGTTAAAAAAGCTATAAGCAAAGCCTCAAAGAAAAAGGTGAATTGGACACAACCCCAACAAGACTTCCTAGAAGGGCTAAAATTTATTCTCAAAATCTAAGAATAGCAGAGGGGGGGAAATGGACAAAAATAGTTAAGGAAAGCACGAAAATTATGAAAAGTCAGTTAACAACATAGTAAAAGAAACAAAAGACACTGAAGAAAATAACACCTTGAAAATAGAAATGGTCAAACAGAGAGGTACAAAATTTTACTGATGAAAATACCTAGTTAAAAAGCAGAATTGGCTAAATGGAAAAATATGTACAAAAACTCATAGAAGAAAATAAGCTTTTAATAATTGGAATTGGTAGAGTCGAAGCTAGTGACTCCTAGAGGAAACAAGAAACAAAACAAAGTCAAAAGAATAAAAATTACAAGAAAATTTGAAATATCTCATTGGAAAAATAACTACTGCAAACTAACCTGAAAGTCCTATTTTTAAAAAAAGGATCTAGACAGTCTATCAGGAAATTGTCAGGAAAAAATAGCATAACACCAAAGAACCAGACAGTAAAATAGACATCGAAAAATTCACCAATCCTCACTTGAAAGAAGTCCCCTTAACAAAATTCTAAAGAATATTACAGCCAAATTCCAGAATTCATCAGATAAAGAGAAAATACTTCAAACAACCACAGAGAAGATATTAAAATTATATGAAACCACAGTTAGTATCTTACAAAATTTAGTGACTTCTACATTAAAGAAGTGGATAGCTTAGAATTTGATATTCCAGAAGGGAAAGAGCTAGATTTACAACAAAAAATAATATACTCAGTAAAACTGAGTGCAATTTTTAAGAGGAAAAATTTTTTTAATGAAATAGAAGATTGTCAAGAATTCCTGATGAAAAGACCAAATTTGGAGAAGGTTGAATGAATACTAAATGAAACAAACAAACAAATAAATAAATGAATGTAAAATTAAACAAAGGGGATAGATTAAATGACCTGAAAGGTTCCTTTTAGCTGTGGCATTCCATGAATATAAAATTGCTCCCTTAGTGAGTATTTATTCCCTCACAATATATCTAAGGCAAGCCTGGCCTAAGGCAGGTATTGATCAGAGAATATCCAGGGAAACTAGGAGGCAGGGATGAGAAGGAAAAGAATTCTAGGAATGGGAAACAGCCAGTAAAAATTAAATCAGGAGATGGAGTATTATAAATGTCTGTGTAAGGAAAAGCAAGGAGGCCAAGACCATTGGATCAAAACAATGCAAGAAGAGTATGCTGTACAAAGACAGTGAAGGTAAGAAGGGACCAGGTTATAAAGAACTTTAAAAACCAAACAGAGCATTTTATATTTATCCTGGAGATAATAAGGAACCATAGGTGTCTATTGACTAAGTAGGGTGACACCTGAACTGTAGTAAGAACAATTTGATAGCTAAGTAAAGGATGGAGCAATTTAGAAGAGACCTGAGTCAGGAAGAATAACCAAAAATGTATTGCAATAACAATTGCAGGAATCAGAACATGATTTCTATTAGAGGTAGCCCCTTAATCTGAGTTTTGAAGGAAGCTAGAGACTCTGAGGTATTATATAAATGTTAATCTATTATTATCAAATCACTCACAGCAGCATCACAAAATGTTAAAGTAGGAAGGTAGCATAGTCATAATCACAATAATTAATGTTTAGCTAGTTTATGGTTTATAAAGCAATTTCCTGACAACAACCCCATGAGAGAGATAGTCTAGTTCAACCCTTCATTTTTTCCTGATGTAATAAAATGTTCATGAAAAATTACTGAGTGAGTAGTTGGTCTACACATACTGAGATTCTGAGAAGGGGCCAAATGCTTTAATACATAGGAATGCATCTCTAATAGTGGGCTGAAATGTACCATCTCTGTGTGTGTGTGTGTGTGTGTGTGTGTGTGTGTGTGAGAGAGAGAGAAAGAGAGAGAGAGAGAGAGAGAGAGAGAGAGAGAGAGAGAGAGAGAGAGAGAGAAACAGAGAGACAGAGACAGAGACAGAGACAGAGACAGAGAGAGACAGAGAGAGACAGAGAGAGACAGAGACAGAGACAGAGACAGAGAGACACAGACAGAGAGAGATTCCTTCCTGCCCTATCCTATGGGCCCAAGTTTCCTAACATGTAAAATAAAATAAAAGGGGTGGCAAATCTTCCCCTTCCTCTCTACCATTTCCCCACCAAAGAAGGCATCATTTGACAAAAAGGTACATGTATACATAAAATTTGCTTATTTCTATTTTATACTTCTTCTTCTGGAGGTGGCCATACACAAATAATTCTTCAAATAATATTTCTGTTACTATATATAACATTCTTTTGGTTCTGCTCACATAGGAGGGGAATTTTCATGGGAAAAAAAAGAAATGAATTTAAAATAAAATAAAGGGGAATTGACTAAATGACCTGTAAAGTTCTTTTTAGTTCTGGCATTCCATGAATACAAAATTCTTTTACGTAGTGACTATTTCCCTCATAAGATATCTCAGGCAAACCTGGCCTAATGCAGGCATTGTTGGCCCACTCTCTTCTTTTTTATTGACGTTTCTTCCTTTTCCTCCTTTTTCCTTTGCCTCTTTCTTTCTTCTTTTTCTTTAGTCTGTGCTTTAAGTCTATCAGAGACACTACTAAGGTCTGTAGGCTTCCTCAGGGTTTCTTTAGCTCCTGTTTCTGAAGATAATTAAAGACCTTTATACACCAAAACAAATCAACAAAAATAAATGAAAATTTAAAATCTTTAAACACAAACAGGCCAGGTTTGAACTCTATGTATTATTCTTATGTCAGTGGCACTTGTTCAATCGGTTTGGTTATTTCTAATTCCTTGTAACCTCATTTGGGTTTTCTTGGCTAAGATACTGGAGTGGTTTGCCATTTCCTTTTCCAGATCCTTTTCCAGAAGAAAAAAGTGAGGCAAACAAGGTTAAGTGACTTGCTCAGGGTCACACAACTAGAATGTGCCTGAGGCCTGACTTGAACTCAGGAAGATGAGTCTTCCTGATTTCAGGCCTGGTGCTCTTCAGGCTGGCTTTGCTGTGATGTATTATCATATCATGTGTCAAATTGAGACCAAGTGGGAATGGAAGAAGGTGGCCACCTATGTAGTATTATTTCTCAGGTACTTGGAAAGTACCTCATATACTCAACAGACTCCTGTCATCTGTTTCAGAGCAGAACCTGCTTGAATCACAATGTGGCTTCCAACCAGATCACAGCACCATCGACATGGTCTTCACGGTGAGGCAAATGCAGGAAAAATGCCTTGAGCAGAACCTGAGTCTCTACATTGTCTTCATAGACCTGACAAAGGCGTTCGACACAGTGAACAGGGACGCATTGTGGGTGATACTCAGCAAGCTCGGTTGCCCAGCAAAATTCGTCAAACTGATCCAGCTCTTTCATGTTGACAAGACAGGTGAAGTCCTATCTGGTGGACAGACTTCCGATCGCTTCAACATCTCCAATGGCGTGAAACAAGACTGTGTCCTCGCTCCGGTACTATTCAACCTATTTTTCACCCAAGTATTACGACATGCTGTGATGGATCTAGACCTGGGCGTCTACATCAAATATCGACTGGATGGCTCACTATTCGACCTTTGCCTCCTGACTGCAAAAACACAGACAACAGAGAGACTCATCCTGGAAGCTCTCTTTACAGATGACTGTGCTCTCATGGCCCACCAAGAAAATCATCTCCAAACCATTGTGGACAGGTTCTCCACCGCAACAAAACTGTTTGGCCTGACTATCAGCCTCAGCAAAACAGAGGTGCTGTTCCAACCTGCACCAGGGAGGCCAACTAACCAGCCTTGTGCATGACAATCGACGGCACGCAGCTTTCTAACGTCAACACTTTCAAGTACCTGGGCAGCACCATCGCCAACGACGGGTCCCTAGACCATGAGATTAATGCCAGGATCCAAAAGGCCAGCCAGGCACTCGGGCGGCTGCGCTGCAAAGTCCTCCAACACAGAGGTGTAAGCACTGCGACGAAGCTCAAAGTGTACAACACAGTGGTCCTCAGCTCGCTCCTGTACGGTTGTGAGACATGGACACTGTACCAGAAGCACATGAAACAGCTGGAGCAATTATACCAACGCTGTCTCCGGTCACTCATGAGGATCCGATGGCAGGACCGAATCACCAACCAGGACGTCCTCGACAGAGCCAACTCCACCAGCATCGAAGTCATGGTCCTCAAAACCCAGCTACGATGGTCTGAACACGTCATCCGCATGGACCCACAGCGAATACCAAGACAGGTATTCTACGGTGAACTGTCAGCTGGACTCAGGAAACAAGGTCGACCAAAGAAAAGATTCAAGGATCAGCTAAAGTCCAACTTGAAGTGGGCTGGCATTACACCAAAGCAACTAGAACTTGCTGCCTCTGTCAGAAGCAGCTGGCGAACCCACATTAACCATGCCGCCACCACATTTGAAGATGAGTGACGTCGATGTTTTGCCGCTGTGCGTGAACGCCGACACCAGGCCACAACCGCACCTCCCATAACAACTGGCATCCCAGGCCCCATGTGCCACAAACTGTGCGCCTCAGTCTTTGGACTTCAAAGCCACATGAGGGTATATCAATAGATGATAATGCACAAAGACAATTGTCATTCTCGGTCACCAAGAGACTACCACTACTTGGAAAGACTTTATTTTCTCTTAATACTTCCCACAGAATGAGACTTTACATTCCCTTAATGGGGGACAAAACTTTGTTTTCACAGTTGGAGATAAAGCTTAAACTACAAATATCCTGATAAAAATATTCAAAGGCATGCAGAAGTGGCTGATGTCTGAGCCTTCATTTAAGACTCATCAAAGATTTGATAGGGGACCTACTAAGTGTGACAAGGAAATCACTTTAAAAGACTGATATATATTAATTTAAGGTCGCCAAGGAATTCAGCTATGTAATTCCTAAATGAAAACTCAAGTCAGCCGTCAGCCTTTTATAGAGTTTAATTACAAACAGGAGGAAGAAAGGAATTAGAGAGAGAGAGAGAGAGAGAGAGAGAGAGAGAGAGAGAGAGAGAGAAAGGGGAGAGAAGGGAATAGGGCTTAAATACCCCTTCTGTTTAGGCTGGGCCAAAAGGCCCAAGCCCTTAGATAGCTGGGGCAAAGAAAAGAGATCAGTCCCTATTACTCACGTGACCAAAATGGAGAAACAGTCTCTGGTGCCCCCACCTTCAGCTTCCTTCAGAGCAAGCTTCTCAGACCACCTTTCCAACCACTCAGCCAAACTCTCCAACCTCTCCCTCAGTCCTCAGACCCCTCTTTCTTTAAGGAAACCATCCAAGTTCCCTCCCCTCAGTTCTCACATCTACCAATCACTGTCCATCATTTTCCCTGTGCCAATGGTGGCTCTAGCTTATCCCAGGACCGCCCAGAGGTCTTGTGGCTTTGCACATGTCTGTTGGAGGTCATATTCTCAAATAATTAAATCTTGATCTATGCTGCAGCCCTTCCTAAATCCTGTTAGGACTGAGTGGGGTGGAAATTGTATTTTCCAAGACCTGGTTCTGTCATTCCAAGTATCTCTATTGTATAAATTCTAAAATCAATCATGACTCAAAGAAATTCCTGTTCTGTGCTTAAGCATAGGTCAAAGCCCTTTCCATTGTTCAGCAAAAGGTTTCTGTCCTAAAGTAATCTTAAGAAGGGAGGAGGAGGAACCTCCCATGCCAATGGGGTTCACATTCCAATAGCCAAGACCCACTATCAATAGGAAATTTTTCAAGTATGAAATTTCCCAATGGTGAAATTTCCAACATTTATAAGTCTAAGAAATTTTGAGGTTTACATAAGGGAGTAAGGAGTCCTACTACAGGGGAAAAGAAGCACAGAAAAGAAATTATAGAAGTGCTACATATCCTTTTCTGTCTCTTCTTGTGGATATAAAAGAAAAATATAACTAATATGAATAAAACTACATTTCTTAGGAGGTTCTGTGCTGCAAGGATGGACCTAACTATGAAACTGTGCACCTAAATGCAGAATTTATCAAATTTTAGGGATGCTAGAAAAAAGAGGAAGATGGTAGCCGTAGCACATACATTTGAGGGCATGGCCGATGGAGGAATTTACGTAAAATCTGAATTGGTTGTAGGGGATTAGGGTAAAAGTTTTGATTTCAAAATTTTACATTTGCTGTGCAGAAAAAAAAATTAATGATATTTGTTTGACACGTCCAATCTCTACAATAGGTTGAGTGTATTTGGCAAAGGTCTGGGCTCCTACACATCCACTCACCCTTCCCAAAGTAAGTCACACACTCACTTTAAATGCAAAAATCTCATTTAAAAAGCTTGTCCAGGTTCCTGTGGCCTTGCTTTGTTTACTAACTTGTGTGCCTTTGTTTCTCAACTTGTGTTTCTGGGTGCTCCACTTTTGAAAGTAAACAATAACCAAAGCAAAAGCAAACCATTTTTCAATGGAATTTTACTTTTGTCACTTAAATTACAAATGGTCACCATAACAGAAGCTATGGGCTCTCAAAGGCCCGAAGTCAAGAGCACAAGAATCCTAAACCTATTGGAGACATTGAAGGTAGATGAGCAGACCTGCAAGCCCTCACACAAGAGATTCTAATCCTCCTGGAACACCCCAAACATGTCTACACGGCATCTTTGGGGAATAGTTATGGGGGGCCCACCTACTTCCAGTAATATTAGGTAGCAATGTTTTTCTTTAAAATCTTCTACAGAATGTGCATTTTTGCATCCATTTTCTCCCATCTTATGACTCAACATCCCTGCAACTCTTTCCTCATGCTCATGTAAAAGGTCCATCCTCTGCTTGACTGTTAGGAAGCATCAGAAAGGGGGGAGGGGGAATCTGATAGTAACTCCCCTCACCTGGTATCCTTCTTTTACTTTTAAGGTCCTTTCCAAATGCCTGAGTTTTCTAGAAAAGCCAAATAATAATGAATAATGTGAGTATTTCTATAACACTAAGTTTTACAAAGCTGAATTTTGGTAGAGGACTAGAAAATGCAAACAAACCAATCTCTAATGGTAGAATGGCAAAGAAATTGTTAAAATACTTTTTGGAGAGGGGAGTGGTAGAGGGTCTGGGGTCTTGTGGGGAGGGGATGAGGAAGAGAGTCCTTAGAATCTTCAAATTCCATTTCCTAAAAAAAACCCCACTTCTCCTAAAGGTCCGAGTGTTTATTGCATGAATTTCACTTGAGATTTCCTAAGGGCCTCCAACTGTGTTTCTACATGTGTTTTTCACCTTTTTTTTTGGCATGGCCATGCTGAACTCAGTGTGACAGGTTTAAAAATTGATTATCAGGTTTGCGTCTTCAAAAAAACAAACAAGCAAACCCTACCCACAGCATAGCCTCCAGAGTAGCAACTCCTTGACAACCCAGGACTGAGCATTTTTGCCTGTGGGGGTAGAGGGGGGAGGGGGGACCTTTATCCCCATGTTGTGATTCATCAGAATGGCATAATGATTCATGTAAGTGATACCTATGAATTGCCTGAAGAAAGGTGCTATAAAAGTGACCATTATTCATTGATCTTGCTTTTTTTGGAAATGACTGTAAACTATTACTGATGCTTTGAAAGCTGAAGAAAAGGCCAGAATTAGAACTCTGAGGTATTAGGAAGGAGAAGGCATGCTATAGGAGAAGGGAGGCTGGGAACTAGAATTCAAATCCAAATCAGGTCATTTAGTACCTTCAGCAGCTTGCCAAAGTCATCCCATTCCTTTAAGTGCTGAGGATTCAAAAAGAGGTGAAAGACAATCCTTGTTCTCAAGGAGCTTCTAATCTAATGAGTGAGTTCCTTTCCAGTTCTAAGTATATAATTTTGTACTCACTGCTTCAAGGTTCAGAAAATTCAGAGAACTTTTGTCACCTCCCCTCATTTTTTAAAATTTTTATTTGGTAATTTCCAAACATTATTCATTGGAAACAAAGATCATTTTCTTTTCTTTCCTCCCCACCCTTCCACCACCTCTCCCATAGCCCACCTGCAATTCCACTGGGTATCACATGTGTTCTTGATTCAAACCCATTTCCGTGTTGTTGGCATTTGCATTAGAGTGTTCATTTAGAGTCTCTCCTCCATCGTATTCCCTTCCCCCCTGTAGTCAAGCAGTTGCTTTTCATCGGTGTTTTTACTCCCACAGTTTATACTCTGCTTGTGGATAGTGTTTTTAGATCCCTGCAAATTGTTCAGGGGCACTGCATTGCCACTAATGGAGAAGTCCATTACCTTCGATTGTACCACAATGTATCAGTCTCTGTGTACAATGTTTTCCTGGTTCTGTTCCTTTCGCTCTGCATCACTTCCTTGAGGTTGTTCCAGTCTCCATGGAATTCCTCCACTTTATTATTCCTTTTAGCACAATAGTATTCCATCACCAACATATACCACAATTTGTTCACCCATTCCCCAATTGAAGGGCATTCCCTCATTTTCCAATTTTTGGCTACCACAAAGAGTGCAGCTATGAATATTCTTGTACAAGTCTTTTTCCTTATTATCTCTTTGGGGTCAAGCCCAGCAGTGCTATGACTGGATCAAAGGGCAGACAGTCTTTTATCGCCCTTTGGGCACAGTTCCAAATTGCCCTCCATAATGGTTGGATCAATTCACAACTCCACCAGCAATGAATTAGTGTCCCTACTTTGCCACATCCCCTCCAGCATTCATTACTTTCCATAGCTGTCATGTTAGCCAATCTGCTAGGTGTGAGGTGATACCTCAAAGTTGTTTTGATTTGCATCTCTCTGATTATAAGAGATGTAGAACACTTTTTCATGTGCTTATGTAAACCTTAAAATTTCTTAGACTTATAAATGTTGGAAATTTCACCATTGGGAAATTTCATACTTGAAAAATTTCCTATTGATAGTGGGTCTTGGCTATTGGAATGTGAACCCCATTGGCATGGGAGGTTCCTCCTCCTCCCTTCTTAAGATTACTTTGGGACAGAAACCTTTTGACTTTGACCTATGCTTAAGCATAGAACAGGAATTTCTTTGAGTCATGATTGATTTTAGAATTGATACAATGGAGATACTTGGAATGACAGAACCAAGTCTTGGAAATTGCAATCTCCACCCTACTCAGTCCTAACAGGATTTAGGAAGGGCTGCAGCATAGATCAAAATTTAATTATTCCAATCTCTACCCTACTCAGGGTAACAGGATTTAGGAAGGGCTGTAGCAAAAGATCAAGATTTAATTATTTGAGAATATGACCTCCAACAGACATGTGCAAAGCCACAGACCTCTGGGCGGTCCTGGGTTAAGCTAGAGCCACCATTGGCACAGGGAAAATGATGGACAGTGATTGGTAGATGTGAGAACTGAGGGGAGGGAACTTGGATGGTTTCCTAAAAGATAGGGGAGTCTGAGGACTCGAGGGTGGTGGGAGAGTTTTGGCTCTGAGTGGTTGGAGAGGTGCTCTGAGAAGCTTGCTCTGAAGGAAGCTGGAGGTGGAGGCCCCGGAGACTGTTTCTCCATTTTGGTCATGTGAGTAATAGGGACTGATCTCCTTTCTTTGCCCCAGCTATCTAAGGGCTTGGGCCTTTTGGCCCAGCCTAAACAGAGGGGGTATTTAAGCCCTATTCCCTTCTCTCCCCTTTCTCTCTCTCTCTCTAAATCTATCTCTAATTCCTTTCTTCCTCCTGTTTGTAATTAAACTCTATAAAAGGCTGACTGCTGACTTGAGTTTTCATTTAGGAATTACATAGCTGAATTCCTTGGCGACCTTAAATTAATATATATCAGTCTTTTAAAGTGATTTCCTTGTCACACTTATTAATAGTTTTGATTTCTTTGGCTGAGAACTGCCTGTTCATGTCCCTTGCCTATTTATCAATTAGAGAATGGCTTGATTTTTTGTACAATCAATTTAGCTCTTTGTAAATTTGAGTAATTAAACCTTTGTCAGAGGTTTTTATGAAGATTGTTTCCCCAATTGTTGCTACCCTTCTGATTTTAGTTACATTGGTTTTGTTTGTACAAAAACGTTTTAATTTGATGTAGTCAAAATTATTTATTTTACATTTTGTGACTCTTTCTAAGTCTTGCTTGGTTTTAAAATCTTTCCCTTCCCAAAGGTCTGACATGTATACTATTCTGTGTTCACCTAATTTACTTATAGTTTCCTTCTTTATGTTCAAGTCATTCACCCATTTTGAATTTATCTTGGTGTAGGGTGTGAGGTGTTGATCCAAACCTAATCTCTCCCACACTGTCTTCCAATTTTCCCAGCAGTTTTTATCAAATACTGGATTTTTGTCCCAAAAGCTGGGGTCTTTGGGTTTGTCATAAACTGTCTTGCTGAGATCATTTACGCCAAGTCTATTCCACTGATCCTCTTTTCTGTCTCTTAGCCAGTACCAAATTGTTTTGATAACCACTGCTTTATAGTATAGTTTGAGATCTGGGACTGCAAGTCCTCCTTCCTTTGCATTTTTTTCATGATTTCCCTGGATATCCTCGATCTTTTTGTTCTTCCAAATGAACTACCTCCCCTCATTTTATTTCATCATCCTTACCATCAATGTGCTCCAAAGAAAGCAAGGCAAGACTAGCACAAAAGACTTAAGAGTTGGAGTCAGAGAATTTGAATTCAAATTCTGACTGTTAAAAACTATATATAAATTAATTCTGACTTCCACTTATCACAGATGTGAAGTAGGGTAAATGAGTTACTTTACCTTTCTCAATTTCAGTATCCTCTTCTCTAAGAACAGGGATTTGAACTCAAGCTCCCTTCCATCAATAAATCTGAAATTCTATAACCACTTTATCTTCCATCAGAGCTTCATCAAAACACTGGCTATCCACGCTCTTTGTGGTGGCAAAAAAATTGGAAAATGAGGGAATGCCCTTTAATTGGGAAATGGCTGAACAAATTGTGGTATATGTTGGTGATGGGATACTATTGTGCTCAAAGGAATAATAAAGTGGAGGAATTCCATGGGAACTGGAACAACCTCCAGGAATTGATGTAGAGTGAAAGGAGTAGAACCAGGAGAACATTGTACACAGAGACTGATACACTGTGGCACAATCAAATGTAATGGACTTCTCTAGTAGCAGCAGTGCACTAATCCAGGACAATTCTGAGGGAATTATGAGAAAGAACACTATCCACATCCAGAGGAAGAACTGTGGGAGTAGAAACACATAAGAAAAACAATAGATCCATCACATGGGTTGATGGGGATATGATTGAGGATATAGACCCTAATGCAAATATCAATAATATGGAAATAGGTCTTCATCAATGACATATGTAAAACCCAGTGGAATTGTGTGTTGGCTGAAGGAGGGGAGGGAAAGAACATGAATCTTGTAACCATGTAGAAATATTCTAAATTAATCAATTAAATAAAAATTTCCAAATTAAAAAAAAATAAATAAAATTGTCGGTAAAAAAACAAAAACAAACAAAAAAATCACTGGCTATCATTTTAATAACACCAAGATTATGGGTTTCAGAATAGCTAGCATTTATATTAATATTTTAAGGTTTTAAAAAATTTTATATGTATAATTTCATTTCATTCTTAATTGAACCCTGAGAGGTAGGCACTATTGTTACCCCATTTTATATGGATGGAGAACTTTAAGTGACTTCTCCAGGGTTACCCAGATGGTAAGGGTCTGAGGTAGGATTTAAATTCAAGTCTTACCAAGTGTAGGTCCAACACTCTATTCATTGAGCTCTCTTGTTGTGTGCTTAGAAAGAGCCATGCCATATTGAGTATGTAGATGTTTATGCATCCTTAAATAATGCCAGAAAACCCACACCAACCTTACAAATATTTTGACCTCCATTTGACTTTAACTGAAAATAGAACTTCTTGGTGAAAGCAAAGAAGAGTAATAGAATTTGACCCTAAAAGTTTTCAGGAGCTGGTGATCCTTACAGGCAGGACTGGAATGGGTTAGTTGCTCAGAGAGGTTCCTTCTAAAGCAACTTGTGTAGTAAGATCCATAGGACCATAGACCTAAGCCTGAAAATATACCCCAAGCTCATGTACTAAAACCTCTACATTTTCTAGTTGAGAAAATAAGGCCAAGAGATATTCACTGATTTTTCCCAAGGTCACATAAGTAGCAAAATGGGAAAGGCAGGATTTGAACCTCAAACAAAGCCACTACAATACTGCAGAAATAATTCAAAGGATCAGGAAATCAGCAGCTTACTGGTAGATGGGAAAATGTGGCAAAATGGAGACCAGCCTTAGTGAGGAGTGTGGTAGAGTGTAGTAAAAGAGATATTGATTCTAAGTATTGTGGGCAAAGATTTTAGGGTCTCCCCTCTGAGATTTTCTTTAATTCAACTTGACTGTATTCTGTTTGTTCATAGTTATCTTCATATCTCCTTGCTCTTTTTGCTATTCTTTCTATTTGTATCCCCATTGCTTAGCATAGTGCCTGGCACATCATATGCTTTTGGATTTAATTTGATTTGAGGTATGAGTTAACCCCCTTTAATCCACAATCTCAGCTTGTTACAGGCAGAGAAGTTGAGGGATAAACCTAGGACATTTGAAGTTAATTTTACTCCCAGGTAGATTGATTTGAGGCCCATTTATGGGCCTTTTGGACAAGAAGAATATAAAAATAGGGTTGGGCTTTGGCCAACGACTTCTGGGATCCTCCTTCTTGCTGACTGACTACTCTTTAACCTTTTTGCTTGTGGCTTTTTATTTGCTTTTAGTCCCTTGCCTACTTTTAAACAAACACCTAAGGGAAAAATTTCTACTTTGAGAGCATTGGAATATGATTTTAGTAAGTGGATTGATTATGTAAACCCTCAGGCTCTAAATGATTCATTGTACCAAATCATAACTTCCTCCCAGATGCAATGGCTCCTCCCTCCAATTTATCTTGTATTTATTTTACAAATATGTATTTGTATACCTGTGGGTACCTTGCCTCATAGAATGCAAACTCCTAAAATGTGAGGACATTTTTATCTTTGTATCCAGATGTTCTGGCACATAGAGGATATTTAATAAATGCTTTTATAAAAGGATAATTTATTTTAACAATTGCATGTAATAATGAATTTCTGCATCATTTTCTGAGGTTATATGATCCAAATTGTTTCTCTCACTTCTTCCCTCCCCCCTCCCAGAGCTGACAAGCAAGTCAATCTGGGCTATCCATGTATCATTATGCAAAACATATTTCTATATTATTCATTTTTATAAGTGAATAATCTTATAAAACCAAAACTTCAGAAATTATGCCCAAATAAATAAATGAAAAACCACATGCTTTCATCCGTATACCTATTCCAACAGTCTTTTTCTCTGATGATGGATAACATTCTTTTTCATAAGTTCCTCAGAATTGTTCAGGCTTATTATGTTGCTGATAGGAGCTAAGTCTATCACATTTGATCATTCCACAATATTGTTGTTACTGTGTGCAATGTTTACCTGATTCTGTTTATTTCACTCTGTATTAATTCATCAGTAGGTCTTTCTCGTTCTTTCTGAAATCATCCTGTTAGTCATTCCTTATAATACAGTAGTATTTCATCACCATCATATACCACAATTTCTTCAGCCATTCTCCAGTTGAAAGACATCTCTTTAGTTCTCAATTCTTGGCTACCACAAAAAGAGCAGTTATAAATATTTTTGTACACCTACAGCCTTTCTCATTTTTTAAATCTCTCTAGGAGACAGACCTAATAGTGGGATTACTGGATGAAATTATATGCATTGTTTTAAAGCCATTTGAGCACAATTCCAAACTGCCTTCCAGAATGGTTGAATCAGTTTACAACACTACTAGCAATTGTTTAGTTTCCCAATTTTGCCACATTCCCTCAAACATTTATCAGTTTGCTTTACTGTCATATTGGCCAATCTGATAGGTATGAGGTGGTGCCTCAGAGTTGTTTTAATTTGCATATCTCTGATCAAGAGACATTTAGAACATTTTTTCAAATATGTATTGATAACTTGATTTCTTCATCTGAAAACTATATCCTTTGAACATTTGTCAAATGGGAAATTACTTGGAATATTATAAATTTGAATTAGTTCTTCATGTATTTGAGAAATGAGACCTTTATAAGAGAAATTTGTTATAAATTTTTCCCCCTGTTTGTTTTTTTCCCTTCTGATCTTGGTTGGATTGGTTTTGTTTTCACAAGATCTTTGGGTTTATCAAATGCTAGACTGCTGAGGTCATTTACCCCAACTCTATTTCATTGACCTGCCCTTCTATTTATTAGTCAGTACCAGATTGTTTTGATGATTATTAATTTATAGTACAGTTTAAGATCTTGTATCACCAGTTACCATCCTTCACATTTTTTTCCCATTAGTTCCCTTGATATTCTTTATCTTTTGTTCTTCCAGATGAATTTTGTTATTATTTTTTCTAGTTTTATAAATTAGCTTTTTGGAAGTCTGATTTGTATGGCACTAAGTAAATTAATTTAGGTAGAATTATAATTTTTATTATATTAACTCATCCTACCCATGAGCAATTAATGTTTTTCTAATTGTTTAGATCTAACTTTATTTGTGTGAAAAGTGTTTTGTAATTATGTTCATATAATTCTTGCATTTGTCTTGGTAAATAGATTCCAAAGTATTTTATATTTTCTAGACTATAGAGTGATTTTTAAATGGAATATTTCTTTCTAACTTGCTGCTGATTTTTGTTGGAAATATATAGAAATGCTGGTGACTTATGTGCATTTATTTTGTATTTTGCAAATTGGATAAAGTCATTAATTATTTCGGTTAGCTTTTTTAGATGCTTCTTTAGGATTCTTTAAGTATAACCTCATATCATCCACAAAAAATGATATATTCGTTTCCTCATTACCTACTTTAATTTCTTCAATTTCTTTTTCTTCTTTAATTGCTAAAGTTAACATTTCTAGTACAATATTAAATAATGGTGATAATGGACATTCTTGCTTCAATCTGATCTTATTATGAAGGCTTCTTTTAAAAAAAAACCTTACTTTCTGTCTTAGAATCAATATTGTGTATTGGATCTAAGGCAGAAGAGTGGCATAGGCTAGGCAATGGGGGTCAAGTGACTTGCCTGGGGTCACACAGTGTGGAAAGGAAACAAGACTGACTGTTTGTGGGGGAAGGGGCCAACTGGGAGTGGCAGTTGGGCCTTGTGACTAGCACTTCCTTCCTGCCGGGAGGGGCAGTGGGGTCTTGGGACTAGCACTTGCTTCCTGCCGTGTGGGTCTGGCTTCTGGGTATTGGAGGAGAGAGGAGCTTGTTCAGCCCAGTCTGGAGTGGCATGCTCTTCTTGGTTCAGCCCGAAGACACAGGCTTCTGAAGGTTAGAATTGTTCTTGTTTGCTCTCTGTGTACTGCTAAGATTCTGAATTAGAACAACGAGAGTAGATGGGAGTGGGACAAACTCTCCACCAGCCTCTAGGGCCTGGCCCTATACTCTGAAGCTAAGGAAAAACTCCAATTCCAACTGGATTATTAAACTTTATATTATTTGAATTCGTAGTCAGATAAATGGACTATCTTTTCTGGTCATAGAGGGAGCTGAACTTCAGTTTCAGTCATTCAAAGACAAACCGTCCTTATTGGACCCCTGCTGTTTCCTCTCAGCAGGGGGCATCTCCCTCCCTTGCCTCACCAAGCAGTGTTCCCTCTCTCCCCTCAACTACTCCGTACCCATACAAACCTCCTTTTATCTCCCTTTTTCCCAATCCCATTCCTATCCCAATAAATATTATATATTTTTTAAATTTTAATTTTGTTTATTTAATTAATTTAGAATATTTTTCCATGGTTACATGATGCATACTCCTTCCCTTCCCTCCTCCCTCCCTCACCCCATAGCCAATGAGTAATTCAATTGGGTTTCACATGCATCATCATTCAAGACCCATTTCCATATTATTAATATTTGCAATAGAATGATCATTTAGAGTTTACATCCTCAATCATATCCCCATTGAACCATGAGATCAAGCAGTTGCTTTTCTTCTGTGTTTCTACTCCCACAGTTCTTCCTCTGAATGTGGATAGTGTTTTTTCTCATAGGTCCCTCAGAATTGTCCTGGATCATTGCATTGCTGCTAGTAGAGAAGTTTATTATATTTGGTTGTGCCACAGTGTATCAGTCTCTGTGTACAATGTTCTCCGGGTTCTGTTCCTTTCACTCTGCATCAATTACTGGAGGTCATTCCAGTTCACATGGAATTCTTCCAGTTTATTATTCCTGTGAGCACAATAGTATCCCATCACCAACATATACCACAATTTGTTCAGCCATTCCCCAATTGAAGGCCATCCTCTCATTTTCCAATGCTTTCCTGGTTTGATGTTGTGCAAATTGTAATCCAGGGGTACTGTTTGTTGTATCAAGCCCATTTCATGCAATTCTACTATTCTTCTCTGTAAAGCTTGTATATATTTTGTTAATTGACAATCTCCACCTATCATGGCAATGTAAGTTGGTTTACAAGTCCTTCCTTGCCAAATTGCATGTCCATATAGCATCTCAAATGGAGAGATGTGAAAATCTCCACTGGGTCGTGTTCTAAGATGGAACAGAACTAATGGCAGAATGTTTGTCCATTTTTGGTGTGTTTCTGCACAAAATTTTCCTATCGATGCTTTAATGTCTTTATTTAATCTTTCCATTTGCCCTGAACTTTGGGGATGATATGGTGTGTGGTATGTTGTTTGTATTCCTAGATTTTTATAAATTTCATTTAATATTGACTGAGTAAAGTGACTTCCATGGTCTGAGTCCAATTTTGAGGGAATCCCAAATCTAGATATGATTTCTTTTAATAGGATTTTGACCACAAATGCTGCATTGTTCTTTTTGGAAGGAAAAACTTCTGGCCATCTAGTCAGTCTGTCTATGATTACAAGGCAATACTTAAACCCTTTGTCTTTTGGCATATTGATAAAATCTATCTGTATGCATTCAAATGGAGTACATGCTAAGGGACGACCTCCTAAGCCTTTAATCTTATAAACTCCCTGATTGAATTGCATACAAATTTTACATTTTTGACAAATTCTGATGGCATAACAATGTTTATGTTTGCTTTTTCTTGTGCATTTACTATTGGTTGGAATTCTTCTGCATACGGATTTAAAGTTGACTTTTCTATTATATCATTGGTATTTTCTTTTGTAATAGCATTTTTGCTTTCAGTCATTGTCTCCAGGAGGTCTGCTAATTTGAACGTTCTCAGTTATTGCATTTTCCTCCCCATTGAACCCTTCTATTCTTTGCTCATATGCTTCAATTAATTCATTTACAGTTTGTGTATTACAGACTGTTGCCAGTTCTCTTTCTTCCTCTTTCTTTGTAGCTTGTTCCACTGTTCCAAAAATTTTCTCTTTAATCTCTCTTACATCATTATCTGATTGGATTTCTTCTTCTATCTGTTCTTTAATTTTATTTTGTGCTTTTGGTGCCCCACATCTTATCTGCATGCAGTCTCCTTCCTTTTCCTTTTCCATTTTTCCTTTTTGATGTTACCCCATGCACCTGGCTTCATAACTGACTTTGTTTGGCAGCACCTGAGACTACTAGCGAATAACATGGTTTCACTCCTTGTTGGATGTACCTCTCCATGATTTCTAAATTTGGTGCTTACAATGATTTCTTGCAATTACAATCACAACATTTTGCATTTGTTTGTGTATTATTGCTGCTATACTTTACATTGTTTTTCCAAGACCTCGGTTTGTTATTAGCTTGGAATAATTGTGCCTTTAAATAACAGTCTCGAACCATGTGACCTATTTTTCCACAGAGGATACATCTGGGTAAATTTCTCCTTTGATTACTTTGTATGTAATTTCTTGTGGGTTTGTATGATTGCAGAGTGGCTAGATTTTTTATTTCTTCAATTTCTTTACATTTACTTGAGCTATTTGCCTCCTTGAGCTTGGCTTTAAGGTCTTTTATTATTTCATCCTTTTCCTCTAGCATTTCTTTATGACCTGAAAACATGTAAGTTGCCATTTTTCTTAAATCTTACAGACTTTGTGTTTCCCAATCTGGGCACTGATGTTTAAAATATGATATAATAGGTGTATTACTGCCTTTCACAAATTGTCTCCTTATGTGTTGGAGATTTTGTTCAGTTAAATTTTCAAATCCAAGCACATCCTCTGCTACTTCAATCACTCTATCGAGGAACTTTGATGGATGTTCCCCGTTCTCCTGTCTCAATCTCTCAAATTTTCCACAAGTATCTGGTCTTTTTGAAAAACTTTTCATTGCCTCTAATAAATCTTCTCTGGCCTTTCTTAGGTAATGTAGATTTTCATTATTAGATAACTCTAAGTCTGTTCCTTCCTCTGGCCATGATGTTAAATTTGGATTTTTTCTTGTTTCATCAATGAATTGTTGTTTTTCCCTTTTGAAAATAATTCTGAGAGAAGAATTTCAGTGTCTTAGAAATCTGGATCATAAAGCCTAATTGCTCTTTTAAATTTTTTTAAACATCTCATTGGTTCTGAAAACCAGGAAGGCATCCGTTTTTTCAGATTTTCAAGGTCAGCTGTTGTAAATGGTTTATGTGTTTTAATAAGAATTATGCCGCTATCTGGTTGTAGGCTTGTTTGATCTCTTAATGGCAATATTGGTATTCCCCCTTCAGCCCCATCTGTATTTTCTTGCTGAACCACATTGTTATTTTTTAGGTATGACTTGTTGATGCTTCTTTAGGATTCTTTAAGTATAACATCATATCAGCCACAAAAAAATGATAAATTCTTTTCCTCATTGCCTACTTCAATCTTTTCATTTAATTTCTTCAATTTCTTTTTCTTCTTTAATTGCTAAAGTTAACATTTCTAGTACAATATTAAATAATGGTGATAATGGACATTCTTGCTTCAATCTGATCTTATTATGAAGGCTTCTTTTTTAAAAAAAAAAACTTACTTTCTGTCTTAGAATCAATATTGTGTATTGAATCTAAGGCAGAAGAGTGGCATGGGCTAGGCAATGGGGGTCAAGTGACTTGCCTGGGGTCACACAGGTAGGAAGTATCTTGAGGTCATATTTGAACCCAGGACCTCCAGTCTCTGGGCCTGACTCTCAATTCATTGAGCCACCCAGCTGCTCCTCTTGGGAAGGCTTTTAACAAATCCCTATTATTTATGATACTTGCTGATAGTTTTAGATAGATACTACTTATTATTTTTAAGAAAGGTCAATTTTTTCTATGTTTTCTAATGTTTTTAATAGGAATGGGTGCTGTATTTTGTCAAAGGCCTTTTCTGCATCAATTGAGGTATCATGTAATTTCTGTTAGTTTGATTATTAATATGGTCAATTATGCCGATAGTTTTCCTAATATTAACATAAATCTCACTTGGTCATAGTGAATAATCTTTTTGATACATTGCTGTAGTCTCTTTGCTAGTATTTTGTTTAAGATATTTATATAATGGTTCATTAAATAAATTGGTCTACAATTTTCTTTGTTTTGGTTAATAAATGCTTTTTGATTGATTAATCTATTTATTCTTGTGATAGGATGGATGATCATGTAATTAAAGTGAGGAGAGGAGTCAAAAAGGTGAAGAACCCATTTATACAAAAATATTTATAGTAGCACTTTTTGTTGTAGCAAAGAATTTTAAAAAATGTGAGCTCCCATCACATCCTGGCAACAAGATAAAACAGGTTATGGTATGTGAATTCACCTTACTGTAGCCAAACTTTCAATGAAAATTCATATCCATAGGAAAAAATAAATACAGATAAATCACCTCAGGAAAATATTACATTAAAATAATTAGATCTTACCTCACAGGAAGATTATGTGTTCCTTGGAGGTAAAAATCAAAAAAGCATACATAACTTTCTAAAGAAAATCTTTAAGGTTTTCTTAGACTTCTTAAGGGGGAAGTTTCTTTTTTCCTCCTACAATATGTAAATAGTTTATACATAACATATACATAGATGAGAAACTGTACAGATCTGTATATATATATATATATATATATATATATATATATATAGATGTGTATAGTTAAATTATTACAAAGTTTTGATTTTATTAGTATAATAAGTTGATTTTGAGTTTTAATGTAGTTAGTTTTGGCTTCCGGTATTAATGAAAGGATATAATCTTAGCATATTAAAAGTTTTATTTGAATTGTTCAAATAGGATTTGTAAAATGAAGTTTGCATCAGTTTTGTATAGTTATTATTTTAGATAGACTTCAGTTTTTTGTAAAACATAAGTCAGTTAATTGTATTTTATTGTTTCAAAATTTTTTCAACAGATTGCATTTTATATTTTGCATTTTAAATTTCTGTAATTGTATGTTTTGTACTTGGATTTCTGCAAATAGGTTTTAATTATTTGTTTTCATTGAAATTTTCTTTTCTACCTTCTGGGTCAAGAAGGCGGCTTAGAGAAAGCTAAAGTCCAGATCTCCTGAAACCCTTCCTTACCGATCTCAAACCGAATGCTCCTAGGGCACCAAAATTCAAAATGATCAACAGCATAGACCCCGGGAGTCCTCCTCCTGGACCTGGACCTGGACCAAAAGGTATGCCCCCACCCAAAAGCCAGAACCCAAGACCACTCGGACTTAAGGGGTAGGCAGAAGGAAGGTCCTAGGACCCATCCCCCCAACCCAGAGCACCGAGTCCAAGTCCGAGGCAGCAGAGGCAACCTCAGAGCCCCACGGCATGGTATTCTGAAGGCCGCTTCCTGAAAACAATCTAACCCAGTGGAAGGGGCACCCAGACAGCAGGGAAACAGAGAGGGACGGGGGATCTCGTAACCCCCTGGGATGAGCCCTCAGAGCTCTGGGAAGCCGCGGCCCCTCCCCCTCAGAGAGCAGGGTCTTCTGAAACAACAGCAACCCTCAGGACTGGCAAAAGGGCCTTGGGAGCCAGCTATTCTGAAGGCCACATCCTGAAAACAACCTAACCCAGTCAAGGGGGCACCCAGACAGCAGGGAAACAGAGAGAGAGGGGGAGCTTGTAACCCCCTGGCTGGATCCTTCCATCGGAGTCTCACGAAAAAAGTCCCTGCCTCAAGGCATACTAAATTCAACCCAGGGAAAGCTAATCTCATTAGGAGCCCTCAGAGCTCTGGGAAGCCGCGACCCCTCCCCCCTCAGAGAGCAGGCTCATCTGGCCAGCTAAGGCACAGGAACAAGGGATAAGCTAGGCTTAGAGCTTAGATGTAAGGCAACAGAGAAGCATCAGGAGGGTGCGAAGGAGAGGAGGGCAGTAACAGGGACACACCAGCAACTCCTGGCTTCCCGGGAAGACAGAACAACAACTACATAGAATGGACAATCTGCCTAGGGCTAAAACCTCTGAACACCAGACAGAGATAAGAAAAGCTAATCCCCCCCCCACTCAGATAAAGATGGCAAACTCCACAGAAGCACAAAAGTCCCAAAATTAAAAACAAAAACAAAAACAAAAAGAAGGGGGCAACTTTGGACACATTTTATGGAACAAAAATACAAAACACAGATGAGATAGAAGAGGAAACCCAAGCAAATGCTCTGAAACCTTCCAAAGGAACTGGAAACTCTCCACAAACCCATGAAGAATTTGAATCTGAAATGATCAAAAAGATGGAAGCCTTCTGGGAGAAAAAGTGGGAAATAATGCAAAAGAAATTCACACATCTACAAAACCAGTTTGACCAAACTCTAAATGAAAACCAGGCTTTAAATCAAGAACTAATAAAGCAAAGCCAAAAGACCAAGAAATTAGAAGAGAACATAAAATATCTCACTGACAAAGTGACAGATTTGGAAAATTGAGGGAGAAGAGATAATTTAAGAATAATTGGACTTCCAAAAAAGCCAGAAATAAACAGCAAACTCGACATCATAATACAAGAGATAAGTAAAGAAAATTGCCCAGAGATTCTAGAACAAGGGGGCAATACAGCCACTGACAGAGCTCAAAGAACACCCTCTATACTAAACCCCCAAAAGACAACTCCCAGGAATGTAATTGCCAAATTCCAAAACTCTCAAACAAAAGAAAAAATCCTGCAAGAAGCCAGAAAAAGACAATTTAGATATAAAGGAATGCCAATCAGGGTCACACAAGACCTTGCAAGTTCTACTCTAAATGATCCTAAGGCATGGAACATGATCTTCAAAAAGGCAAGAGAGCTGGGTCTTCAACCAAGAATCAGATACCCAGAAAAACTGACTATATAATTCCAAGGGAAAGTATGGGCATTCAACAAAATAGAAGATTTCCAACTTTTTGCAATGAAAAGACCAGAGCTCTGTGGAAAGTTCGATATCAAAAATCAAAGAGCATGGAATACCTGAAAAGGTAAATATGAAGGAAAGGGAAAAGGAGAAAAATGTTATCTTCTTCTTTTACTCAAACACTCTTCTATAAGGACTACATTTATATCAATCTATGTATACTAACATGTGGGGAAAATGTAATGTGTAAATAGGGGGAAAAGAAAGACCAAATAGAATAATTGTTCTCACACAAAGATTCACATGGGAAGGGGAGGAGAGGAAAACTCCTATAAGAAAGAGAGGAAGAGAGTTTTTACTTAAACCTTACTCTCAGGGAAATCAATTCTGAGAGGGAAAAACATCCAGATCCATTGGGATCTTGAATTCTATCTTACCCAACAAGGGTAGGGAGAAGGGAAAACCAAGGGGGGGAGGGGGAGAGGGAAAACAAAAGGGGAGGGAAAGAGAGGGGGGAAGGGGAGGGAACAAAAAGGGAGGGACTAAAAAGGGAAACATATCAAGGGAGGGGAAAAGGGGGACCAATTTAAAGTAAATCACTGGACTAAAAGGTAGAGCCAAAGAAGAAAAGGTTAGAACCAGGGAAGGATATCAAAATGCCAGGGAGTCCACAAATGACAGTCATAACTTTGAATGTGAATGGGATGAACTCACCCATAAAATGTAGACAAATAGCAGAATGGATTAGAATCCAAAACCCTACCATATGTTGTCTTCAAGAAACACACATGATGTGGGTAGACACCCACAAGGTCAGAATTAAAGGATGGAGTAAGACCTTCTGGGCCTCAACTGACAGAAAGAAGGCAGGAGTGGTAATCATGATATCTGATAAAGCCAAAGCAAAAATAGACCTGATCAAAAGGGATAGGGAAGGTAATTATATTTTGTTAAAAGGGACTTTAGATAATGAGGAAATATCACTAATCAACATGTATGCACCAAATAATATAGCACCCAAATTTCTAATGGAGAAACTAGGAGAATTGAAGGAAGAAATAGACAGCAAAACCATATTAGTGGGAGACTTAAACCAACCATTATCAAATTTAAATAAATCAAACCAAAAAATAAATAAGAAAGAGGTGAAAGAAGTAAATGAAATCTTAGAAAAATTAGAATTGATAGACATATGGAGAAAAATAAATAGGGATAAAAAGGAATACACCTTCTTCTCAGCACCACATGGCACATTCACAAAAATTGACCATACATTAGGTCACAGAAACATAGCACACAAGTGCAGAAAAGCAGAAATAATAAATGCACCCTTCTCAGATCACAAGGCAATAAAAATAATGATCAGTAAGGTACATGGAAAACCAAATAAAAAACTAATTGGAAATTAAACAATATGATACTCCAAAATCATTTAGTTAGATAAACCATAGAAACAATTAATAATTTTATCGAAGAAAATGACAATGACGAGACATCCTTTCAAACCTTTTGGGATGCAGCCAAAGGGGAAATCAGAGGTAAATTCATATCCCTGAGTGCATATATCAACAAACTAGGGAGAGCAGAGATCAATCAATTGGAAATGCAAATAAAAAAACTCAAAAGTGATCAAATTAAAAAACCCCAGCAGAAAACCAAACTAGAAATCCTAAAAATTAAGGGAGGAATTAATAAAATCGAAAGTGATAGAACTATTGATTTAGTAAATAAGACAAGAAGCTGGTACTTTGAAAAAACAAACAAAATAGACAAAGTACTGGTCAATCTAATTAAAAAAAGGAAGGAAGAAAAGCAAATTAACAGCATCAAAGATGAAAAGGGGGACAGCACCTCCAATGAAGAGGAAATAAAGGCAATCATTAGAGATTACTTTGCCCAATTATATGGCAATAAATACACCAATTTAGGGGATATGGATGAATATATACAAAAATACAAACTGCCTAGACTAACAGAAGAGGAAATAGAATTCTTAAATAATCCCATATCAGAAAATGAAATCCAACAAGCCATCAAAGAACTTCCTAAGAAAAAATCCCCAGGGCCTGATGGATTCACCAGTGAATTCTATCAAACATTCAGAGAACAGTTAATCTCAATACTATACAAACTATTTCACATAATAAGCAAAGAGGGAGTTCTACCAAACTCCTTTTATGACACAAACATGGTACTGATTCCAAAACCAGGCAGGTCAAAAACAGAGAAAGAAAACTATAGACCAATCTCCCTAATGAATATAGATGCAAAAATCTTAAATAGGATACTAGCAAAAAGACTCCAGCAAGTGATCAGAAGGGTCATCCACCATGATCAAATAGGATTTATACCAGGGATGCAGGGCTGGTTCAATATTAGGAAAACCATCCACATAATTGACCACATCAACAAGCAAACCAACAAGAACCACATGATTATCTCAATAGATGCAGAAAAAGCCTTTGATAAAATACAACACCCATTCCTATTAAAAACACTAGAAAGCATAGGAATAGAAGGGTCATTCCTAAAAATAATAAACAGTATATATCTAAAACCATCAGCTAATATCATTTGCAATGGGGATAAACTAGATGCATTCCCAATAAGATCAGGAGTGAAACAAGGATGCCCATTATCACCTCTATTATTTGACATTGTACTAGAAACACTAGCAGTAGCAATTAGAGAAGAAAAAGAAATCGAAGGCATCAAAATAGGCAAGGAGGAGACCAAGTTATCACTCTTTGCAGATGACATGATGGTCTACTTAAAGAATCCTAGAGATTCAACCAAAAAGCTAACTGAAATAATCAACAACTTTAGCAAAGTTCCAGGATACAAAATAAACCCACATAAATCATCAGCTTTTCTATATATCTCCAACACAGCTCAGCAGCAAAAACTAGAAAGATAAATCCCATTCAAAATCACCTTAGACAAAATAAAATATCTAGGAATCTATCTCCCAAGACAAACACAGGAACTATATGAACACAACTACAAAACACTCTCCACACAACTAAAACTAGACTTGAACAATTGGAAAAACATTAACTGCTTATGGATAGGACGAGACAATATAATAAAAATGACCATCCTACCCAAACTTATTTATCTATTTAGTGCCATACCCATTGAACTCCCAAAATATTTCTTTACTGATTTAGAAAAAACCATGACAAAATTCATTTGAAATAACAAAAGATCAAGGATATCCAGGGAAATAATGAAAAAAAAACATATGATGGGGGCTTACAGTCCCAGACCTTAAACTATATTACAAAGCAGCAGTCATCAAAACAATTTGGTACTGGCTAAGAAACAGAAAGGAAGATCAGTGGAATAGACTGGGGGAAAGCTACCTCAGCAAGACAGTATACGATAAACCCAAAGATCCCAGGTTTTGGGACAAAAATCCACTATTCGATAAAAACTGCTGGGAAAATTGGAAGACTGTATGGAAGAGATTAGGAATAGATCAACACCTCACACCCTACATCAAGATAAATTCAAAATGGGTGAATGACTTAAACATAAAGAAGGAAACCATAAGTAAATTGGGTAAACACAGAATAGTATACACGTCAGACCTTTGGGAGGGGAAAGGCTTTAAAACCAAGCAAGACATAGAAAGAATCACAAAATGTAAAATAAATAATTTTGACTACATCAAATTAAAAAGCTTTTGTACAAACAAAACCAATGCAACTAAAATCAGAAGGGAAACAACAAATTGGGAAAAAATCTTCATAGAAACCTCTGACAAAGGTTTAATTACTCATATTTATAAAGAGCTAAATCAATTGTACAAAAAATCAAGTCATTCTCCAATTGATAAATGGGCAAGGGACATGGATAGGCAGTTCTCAGATAAAGAAATCAAAACTATTAATAAGCACATGAAGAAGTGTTCTAAATCTCTTATAATTAGAGAGATGCAAATCAAAACAACTCTGAGGTATCACCTCACACCAAACAGACTGGCCAGCATGATAGCAAAGGAAAGTAATGAATGCTGGAGGGGATGTGGCAAAGTACGGACATTAATTCATTGCTGGTGGAGTTGTGAACTGATCCAACCATTCTGGAGGGCAATTTGGAACTATGCACAAAGGGCGACAAAAGAATGTCTACCCTTTGATCCAGCCATAGCACTGCTGGGTCTGTACCCCAAAGAGATAGTGGACAAAAAGACTTGTACAAAAATATTCATAGCTGTGCTCTTTGTGGTGGCCAAAAACTGGAAAACGAGGGGATGCCCCTCAATTGGGGAATGGCTGAGCAAATTGTGGTATATGTTGGTGATGGAATACTATTGTGCTAAAAGGAATAATAAAGTGGAGGAATTCCATGGAGACTGGAACAACCTCCAGGAAGTGATGTAGAGCGAAAGGAGCAGAACCAGGAGAACATTGTACACAGAGACTAATAGGTTTAATCGAATGTAATGGACTTTTTCGTCGGTGGTGGTGTAATGTCCTGGAACAATCTCCAGGGATCTAGGAGAAAAAACACTATTCATAAGCAAAGGATAAACTATGGGAATGGAAACACCAAGGAAAAGCAATTGCCTTACTACAGTGGTTGAGGGGACATGACAGAGGAGAGACTCTAAATGAAACTATAATGCAAATATTGACAACATAGAAATGGGTTCTAATCAAGAACACATGTGACACCTAATGGAATCACGCGTCGGCTATGGGGGGTGGTGGGAGGAAAAGAAAATGATCTTTGTCTTTAATGAATAATGCTTGGAAATGATCAAATAAAATATTATTTAAAAAAAAGAAATTTTCTTTTCTTTCATTCATATCCCTAATACAGGTTAGCATAGATAAAGTATAGCAACAAGAATAGGATAAGATAAATATAAGATTAAGACTATTTTTAGGAAATATAATAATAATAAGGTTAGGTATAACTTTAGAATTACATAGAATAAAGAGCACATGGGGGAGATTTTTCATTTCTCCATATGCTAAAAGGTGGGAAATTATGAGGATAATATTAGAAAATAAGTATTGTTTTATTAGTTTAGGGATAAAAAAGTAGACTACTGGCTTAAGAAAGAACTGGAGTTTGAAGCAGAGCTGAGAGATCATGTTGATTTCAGATGTTGATAGTTATAACCGTTTTTCTGTGTCAATTACTCTCTGGCAGTTGGAAGTTTGTCTCTGGCAGTTGGCAGAGAAACATACTCAGAGACTCTCTCATGGCTGGAGGAGTAAACATCTTTGCCTCATTCTCTGTCTGGGGGAAAGATCTGAAGGAGCTTAGTGTTTTCTTTTCCCAACTTGGGAAACACTATCATGGTTTTTATAGATCGGTTTATATCTGAGAAGACCAAAGAAAAACCTAGTCTTTGGTTTGGACTCTGAGTCTGTCTGTTAAGACTCAGAGTCCTAACTTGATTCTTGTTGAGACTCAACCAGTTAGCCTTTGCTATTTTATAATTTGAAGGTGAAGTTAAGAATTTTAAGGATAATAGTGGTAGTTTTTATTTAGATAGTATAAATTTGGGTTAGTCATATCAAGGAGGATTAGTGTAGCCTGTGAAACACAGGAGAAGTGGTTCCTTGTGGAATCAGGGAGTTTATTTGTGTAGATTTAGAATTAGACATCCTTTTTTATCCTTATATATGTATATATATATCTCAATAAATATTTTATTTTTATAATAGTCTTTTTAGCATCCTTGAGCTTGGCCCCGAAGGGAAGTTCACATTTGAGCTTCACTTCATCAGTGAAGATACTTTTGATTACCTCTATCAAAAGTATCAGAACAGTTTTGAACTGGTAGTGAAATAGGTTTTCACATCTACATTTTACAACTCACCAACATATTAATTTTATGTTGTGTAATTAGAATCTGTTACCCTAAAAATTACAATAGAAAAAATACAATTCCCAGCACCCCACTCTCTTCCTGTCATTATGTGCTGATAGAGACAGGATAATGTAGTCACTTCTGACTCTTCTACTCCAATCAATGGGTTTTCAAAGGTTATGACAACAAGCCTTATGGGTTCTGTCAAAATGAAAATGTTCCTCATACAAGACAGTAGATAGACTTTGTTCTTTTTCCTTAAGGATTAATCTAGCTTGGTTTGGTATGACTTCCCATCAGATGCTTGACTACAAGGTGATATATTTCTTTGGTCCCAACAACTCATTATGCTAGACATAAAGAAGGAGAGGTATTACAATCTATGTGAACAGAGAGAATATCCACAACAAAGAAATCATGAATGCTCTATCACTCACAAAAATCTATCTATGCTCTTTCACTTATATGTTGATTCATGTTTCACTTAAACAATAAGAAAGTCCTTTTAGAAAAACTCAACCTCTATTAAGTGCACTAAGGATGACAGAGAACATATATATAGACCCCTAGGTGTTCAGTAGGAGGAGTGGGAGGCAGAAATTATAGTTTGCATTTAGTAGACACCATTTAAGTGCTTAATCCCTTCCCCACCCTGAAATGTCTATGATTTTAAGAAAAAATAACTGACAGCAGGGATAAAAAGGTTTTATCCTGAAGTGAACGAGGTTCAGTCCCTTTTCTGCCTGGAGTCCTTCTGTTACAGAGCATGGTCTGAAATGCAAAAGAAAGAATATTGCTTCAGACTAGATAACACTGGACACTTAATGTCAAGATCAATTTTTGCAATACTTTTTTCCCTGTAATCAGAGCTTTCGCAACCTGTAAGATGCCCTTTCTGAAGATGAAAATTGACCTCAATAAAATGGAACACTTTTCCCTAGTATCTATAATGTTCAAATGTAAAGTACTGTCATTGTTTCCATCTGCCTCTGTCATTCTTTCCTTTGGCCATCACATATCTCAAATGGCAAAGCATGAATGTGTGAATCTAAAACCAAGTCAGCACCACCATAGAATGAAATGATGGAGTCGGAATATAAATTGAAGCACGCTATCCTTCACTTTATTTCCTCCATGAATTTTTCTCTACTATAAATAATATCTAACATCTTTCACAACTTGACAAACCTAGAATTACATATTGCATGATAACACATATACGACCTATATCATAATACTGGATTTTTGGGAGGGAGGAGGAAGGGAGAGAACATGGATTGCAAAATGTCAGTAAACTATTCTTAAAATTACATCTACATGTAATCAGAAAAAATAAACAAAAATTAAAGCATGTATTACATAAAAAGAAAGTTATTTTGAACTCAGAAGCTCCCTCTAATATTGCTTGGCTAATTCATATTGAAAATGGCTGGCAGTGGCATTTTGAAGGATATTGGAGTTTGGCATTTTCATCATGATGCTGGAAAATTCCTTAATGACTCTGAATAATGAAACATCCAAATTACCATCAATTCAAGAGAATTCTTTTTTTTTTTTTTAAGTACACCTTGAAAGGTCTGAGTGAGAAAGTGTTGTTAAAAGAATTTTGGGCTGAGAGAATACCTGGGTTTAAGTCCCAGCTCATAGAGTTATTACTCTATAAAATTTCTAGAAAACCAGTTTAATTCTTTGGGCCTTAGTTTTCATATCGTGTAGATCATAACAACTATCTTACACCATAATGAGAAAAATCTCAAATAGCTAGGTAAAGCTCTCTGTAATCTAGAGGAAATATAAAGAGAAAAACTGATAAAAGTCTTAGCTTTGACATTTTTCAGCTGGGTAACCATGAATAAGTTACTCAACCTCTCTGATCATCTTCCATATCTGTAAGATGGAGATCATAATACCTACCATAGCTCACAGGTTTATGATGCTCTAATGAATTAATGTATAAAGTTACTTAGTAAATTTTGAAGTATTATAATGTGTTACTGTTATTTTATAGGGATATAAACTAGCTTTATTTTTATCATAATCATTATTATATTTCTGCCCTTTTCTTATTAGTATTGATGCAGAAATGGGCAAAATTATAAATTAGGTGACATTTGTCATGGTATCTCCAGTTTTTGCTTTCTATACCCCTTTTTCTTCTCTTTGGGGAAGTGCAAGATACCTAGGGCAATTAATGTCTTCCTTTTCCTTCCAACTATCAAAATAAAACATTCTCTTAGAAAAAAAAATGTGATAAACTTACTAATAAACATTACTGAAAAGATACTATATGCTAGCAATTTCAGGGATATTTGCAGTTAACAAGAGATAAAGCCTAAAGCCAGAGGTATTAAGCTCTAATAGTGAAATGTTGCTTATTAATGAGAAATTACAGTAGACTTTGGGGTGGAAATTTTCCTGTAATTGTTTTGCATTCATAGATAGTCTTTGACAAGGAGGTGTCACTATTAAGATAAATCCAAGACTGTTTATAAAGATCATCAATTTTTTCAAGTTATAATCCATTTTTTAGGGCATCAGATTCAGACTTCTTCAGTTGTCTAATACTTCTTAGAAACCTTAACAGAAATAACAGGAAGATATGATATGAGATAAAAATATATAACAAAGAAGAGCATAACAAAATAAATAATCCAGTCTAGAAACCATCAAATTATAAACATAAATGCTGCAAGGACCCAATTCACAAAGCACCTGGAGGATCACTCTGGGAGGCAATCCACCATCTAAAAACCTCCTCTGTAGAGTAAGAATTCTGATGGCTGGTGTTCTTTCTGTCTGATATACCACCTGATGGGCCAAAATACTAAGTGTTTTGCAGTGAACCCCACTGGCTTACATGTGACTTGGTGAAATCTTTTGCCACCCTGATGAAATGGACCTCTCAATGTGCACAGACTCCTTTAAGCCCTGGTCCATGAGATCAAACACTATCTTAGACTTCTTGAGGTTCAAAACATTGAATAATGAGGACATTATCAGATTGCTCTATAAATAGCCATTTCTGGCATTCCCGTCACATCTTTAATTACATGCCTGCATTGCCATCAAATCAGAGGAAGCCCTGCATGTAGGCAGAGCTGATACCTTCTGACCTGCTTTATGTATTGCAATGGTGCTGAATGGGGACCAATTGAATTTATGTAGTCATTTCTCTGAAAAACTATTTTCAAATCTGATTTACATAATGGATGTGGTACAGAATGTGTTCCTTTCCAAATGAAGGATCTGGAGGTTTGTCATAAACCCAGGCTATTCCACAACTTAAAAGCCGATAAGGTTGCTAAAAGTATGACGAATGATTGAAGAAATACTGATTTCTTTACAGTTCAAGGGAGAATCATCCCTAGGGGAGCTTTTATAGACTTCCCAAAGCTGTGCAGTGACTTCCTAGCAAAGATTACTTTGAAATGCTTTTACTGTGTTGGAGCCATATCTTATAACTGAAGAGCAAACTCCCATCTAGGAATAAAAGTGACTTTTGTATTCTGAGAACTTGTCATAAATCAGAAAACCATGAAGATTTATACCTGCTTTGGTGGGCATTCATCTTAATCGGACGATTTGTGTCAGTGGCTACTTAGCTCAACTGGTTAGGGATTCCTGCAAATAAAGTCAAGGTCATGGGTTCAATGGCATGCGAACAAATTAGCTTTCTTTGTCTGTGGGCATAAGCTTTCCTCCTAATCCAAGCAGTCATTGTATGAGCATCTCAGTCATGAGAACATCTGGGTGAGAGAAGAAAAAGATAAAATAATGCACATCCAATTCCTGTCCTGAAAAAAACATTGAAAACATAATTTTCTGTACTGATTTGATGGTATTATCTGCAAATAGGATTTGATCAATTCAATAAGCATTTCTTAAGCAGTCATATTCAAAGCACCATGATAGGCACTTTGAGCATAGACAAATGGAAAATTATCTGTGTGCTTAAGGAACTCATATCCTTTAATAAGGGAACAACTTTCAAAGAGATAAATATAGAATTTTGAGGATAAAAAAGAAAAGATTATTTTTCTATTTGAGCAAACTGGAAAACTCAAGTAAACCATATATTATACATACATACATGTTATAATATATATTAGTATAGTGGTAGTCTCTCGGTTACTGAGAATGACAATTGTCTTTGTGCATTATCATCTACCCTCATGTGGCTCCCAGTAGTTGCTAGCATGCAGCAGCAGCCACACCCCCGGACAATGGCTTCAACAGGCCTGCTAAACCTTGTGAGGGTACCATCTGGTTGTCGACCCCTGGTGAACCAGGGCTTTGCTCACCCAGCATGTGAAGACTGCTTTGGCCGAACAGATGGAAGAAACCAATAAGAAGGTTCAACGGCTGAGATGGTGACGCAGCAAAGCATTGTGGAGTACTTAGGGCGTGTTGGAGCACAAAAGACAACGCGGCCATCCATTAGGCCATCCATGAGGAAGTCTCCAGGTGTAACGACTTTTCATACCACTGGACCCAGGCTTCCAACGCCAAGAGAGTGGGACTGTCTCTGTGCATCGACTTTTCCACTTAAATCTCCTTCACGCACAAGTATCTTTGTGCACACTCATCTATCCTATGATATATTATGTATACACATTATATATACTGTGTATATATTCTACATATATGCATATATATGTGTATTTATATATGTGAGCATATTTATATGTATATGTATATGTGTTCCAGGCTTAGGAAGGGACAGAACATGTGATTTCATGGGTATAAACAACTTACAAGTGAGGAAACTTCCTTTATAAGGGCATGTCAGTTTCTTTTAAACTTATTGAGAACTTAGTTGATAAATTCTTAGAAAGATGCCTAGAGCATAGAGAAGTTAAATGATGTGTCCCAGGTCACACAGATAGTATGGGTCACAGATGGAACTTGAATCCAAGTCTTTTTGGATTCAAAACCAACTCTTTTGTTTTAATTTTCATTTAGAATATTTTTCCATGGTTACATGATTCATGATTCCTTCCCCACCCCAACTCTTTCCTCCCCCCTCATGAAGAAGACAAGCAGTTCCACTGGATTATACATGTATCATTGTTTAAAACCTATTTCCATGTTATTCATATTTGAAGTAGAGCATAAAAACCCCAATCATATCTCTATCAAACTATGTGATTGATCATGTTTTTCTTCTGTGTTTCTTCTGCCACAGTTCTTTTTCATAAGTCCCTCAGAATTGTCCTGGATCATTGCATTGCTGCTAGTAGAGAAGTCCATTACATTTGATTGCACCACAGTGTATCGGCCTCTTTGTACAATGTTCTCCTGATTCTGTTCCTTTCACTCTGCATCAATTCCTGGAGGTCGTTTCAGTTCACATGGAATTCCTCCAGTTCATAATTCCTTTTAGCACAATAGTATTCCATCACCAACATATACCACAATTTGTTCAGTCATTCCCCAGTTGAAGGGCATTCCCTCATTTTCCAATTTTTTGCCACCACAAAGAGCACATCTATGAACATATTTGTACAGGTCTTTTTCCTTATTATCTCTTTAGGATACAAACCAAAGAGTGGTATCAAAGCCAACTTTTGATATCCAATCTACCATAATTCCTCTCTGGAGAGCTTTGATAAATCAAGAAATGATAAAACTACAATAGGATATCAAAAGAAAATTATAAATTATTAGGATATGCATTATAACCTTTCTTGCTCAAATCATAATGATCAGTTATTCTTCTCACAAATTGTCCCCAGATATCTTTCCATAACTTGCAAAACTGGAAAAACCATTGATTTAAAAGATTCTAAGGATCTCAGACAAAGCTTCACACTAAGGTTTACTGAGTGATATTCAATCTATTAGACCTACTCACACCAATAGTAAAGGTATAAGAAAACATGAAAACATCTTCCTTGTTAACCTGAGTTGTTTTCTTGGTCATTAATTAATTAATGGGGTGTATGGGGTGCTCAGGGAGGGGTAGTATCTCTGGTATGGAGAGCTAGGGCAGCTCTCCAACCTCTGACTCTCACCTGACACCCAGCTCTCACTTGTGGCTCCTAGTAGCTGCTACCATGAGGCAGTGGCCACACCCCGGGCAATGGCTTCGACAGGCCAGCTAAACCTTGTGAGGGTAGCCATCAGGTCATTGACCCCTGGTGAATCAGGGCTTTGCTCACCCAGCATGTAAAGACTGCTTTGGCGGAACAGGTGGAAGAAACCAATAAGAAGGTTCAACGGCTGAGATGGTGACGCAGCAAAGCACTGTGGAGTGATTAGGGCATATTGGAGCACAAAGGACAACAGGGCCATCCAATGCAGCTGAGGAAGTCTCCAGGTGTAATGATTTTTCATGCCACTGGACCCAGGCTTCTAACACCGAGAGAGTGGAACTGTCTCTGTGCATCGACTTTTCCATTTAAATCATCTTCATGCACAAGTGTATCCTCATACTCGGTTACCAGGAGACCACTACTAATCAACTAATTAATTTGCGCATCCATTTATTTATTTATTTATTTTAAACTTTTAATTTGATTTAATTTTTTTGGTTACAATACTCACTTTATTTCCCTCTCTCCCCTCCACCACCCTTCCTGCAGTTGGTACACAATTTCATTGGGTATTACCGTGTCCTTGATCAGAACCTATTTCAATGATGTTGTTTGCATTAGGATGTTCATTTAAAGTCTACATCCCCAACCATATCCCTTTGACCCATGTATTCAAGCAGTTGTTTTTTTTCTTCTGTGTTTTTACTCCCATAGTGTTTCCTCTGGATGTGGATAGTGGTTTTTCTCGCAGATACCTCCAAGTTGTTCCAAATTACTGCATTGCCACTAATGGCAAAGTCCATTACATTCGATTGTACCACAGTGTCTCTGTGCCCAATGTTCTCTTGGTTCTGCTCCTCTCACTCTGCATCAATTCCTGGAGATTGTTCCAGTCCCCATTGAATTCCTCCACTTTATTGTTCCTTTGAGCAAATTAATATTCCATCACCAACATATACCACAATTTGTTCAGCCATTCCCCAATTGAAGGGTATCCCCTCATTTTCCAATTTTTGTCACCAAAAAGAGCGCAGCTATGGATAATTTTGTATATGTCTTTTTCCTTATTTTCTCTTTGGGATAAAAACCCAGCAGTGCCATTTATTTATTTTATTTTAACTTTTATTTTTAAAAATATTGACTTCCAAATAATCTCCCTTACCCAACCCCTCCCACACCTATTGCAATGGTAAGCAATATAATGATTATACAAGTAAATTATATAAATTACATGTTTATATTAGTCATGTGACCAAAGAAGGGAAAGAAATATTAAAAAGTAAAAAAAATGATCCTTCAATATGTATTTAGATGTCATGAATTCTTGCTTTGGAAGGGTTTTTTTTTATCATTGGTCCTTTGGAAAAGTCATGGATCATTGATTTATTCTAAGTAGCTAAGTCATTTACAGTTAATTATCATTACAACATAGCTATAACTATATAAGTGTGAATCAAGTCACAGAAGTCTTTTTAGATTATGCTGAAAGTATCCTCATTATTTCTTATAATATAAAAGTATTTCATAAAATAAAATAATATACTACAATTGATGGCATTCATTCAATTTTAAATTCTTTGCCCCTGCAATATAGCAAATGTAAATATTTTGGCACATATGGGTTCATTTCCCTTTTCTTTGATGTTCTTGAGATATAAGCCTAATAATGGTATTACTGAGTCAAAGAATATGTAATTTTATAATCCTTTTGGGCATAGGTCCCAGTGGTTCTCCAGAATGGTTGAACCAGGGCACAGCTCAAGCAAAGTAATATATTACTCCTAATGCAATGACCTTATTTATCCACATCCTCCAAAACTCAATTTTTTTCTGTCATGTTAGCCAATATGATAGGTATTTTATATATATAATAACCTCATAGTTATTTTAATTTGTATTTCTTTAAGCAATAGTGATGTAGGGCATTTCTTTCATGTGACAGCATTGATTTGATTTGTTTTTTCAATTTCTTCTGAAAACTATTTGTTCATATCCTTTGACCATTATCATTTGGGGAATTCTTATTTTTTATAATAAATTGTAATAATAAGTAATAAATTCGGAGAGTTCTTAATTTTATAAATTTGGTTCAAATCTCTATATGTATTAGAAGTGAAGTATTTATTAAAAAAACTAGTATAAAATTTTCCCCAGTTTTCTACTTTCTCTCTAATTTTGACTGTATTGGTTTTGTTGGTGAAAAATATTAATTTCTTATAATTTAAGTTATGCATTTTGCTTCCAGTCATACTCTCTATCTCAGATTTGGTAATAAGCTTTTCCCTTCTCTATAGATCTCCAAAGTTCTGACCACAAAAGTTTGAGTTTGGGAATTTATCAAACACTAGATTACTATGGTGATTATCTAATATGTAACTAATCTATTCCACTGATCCATCACTCTATTTTATTAGATGTCCTTTTATCTATTGTCCTATTTTCTTCTGTTCATTTTTCTTTTAATTTTTTACCCTGTCCCACCTCAAAAGTCTGTTTTTTTAATTGCCTCCTGCTTTGATCTGCCTTCCCTTTAATCATTCTCTCCTTTCTCTTATTCTCTCCCCCTCCCACTTTTCTGATAGATAAATTAGATTTATCTTACCAGGCTGAGTATGTAGACTCCTCATTCTTCTCTCTTTCTAAACTAGTTCAGATGAGTGTAAGGTTCAAGCACTGCCCTCACTTTTTTTTTTCTCCACAGTTTAAAATTAGGTAGAGATGATCTAAAAAATAAAAAAAAAAGATGTGTAGAGTCCTTCAAACTGCTTTCATGATGAGAAAGTCCTTAGGAGTTACACTTGACACTGAGATGTGAAGCAAACTAATATAGATTTTATATGTGTAATCAGAGAAATCATTTTCCCGTATTAATCCCTTTGTGGAAAGAAACTCAAACAAAGAAAAAATTTAAAAAGTGAAAAAAAAGTTTGCTTTTGTCTGGATTCACACTCCTTCAGTTCTTTCTCTGGAAGCAGATGACATTCATTCATGAGTCCTTTGGGATTGTTTTGTATCATTGTATTGCTGATGTATTCTATTTTTAAGATATTTTCTTTAGTACTTTTTGTGCCTCTTTACCAATCTATTTAGTCTTTTTCATTTTTTCCTGTATCACTCTCGTTTCTTTTCCCAATTTTTCTTTTACCTGACTTATTTGATTTTTTAGTTATTTTTGAGCTCCTCCACTAATTCTTCTTGAGTTTGTGACCAGTTTATAGTTTTTGGATGTTTCAGATGCAGCAGTATTGACTTTGTTGACTTCTGAGTTTTGTGTTTTGATCTTTCCTGTCACCAAAATAACTTGTTTGTTGTTTGTTTTTGTTGTTCGATCATTTCCCAGATGTTTTTCTTTTCTTTTAACTTAAATTGTTAAAGTTGGGCTCTGTTCCTGTGATGAAGGGTGCATTAATACAAGACTGAGGTTCTTCATGTAGCTGCCTTCAGACCTATCTCCTGGCATCTATAAGCTTTCAGTTCTTCGAGGTGGTATGATCTAAAGAGAGGAATACTTATTACTCTATAAGCCTATGTTCTGGTATCTGAGCAACCACAAGCACTCTTTTCCACCTTGAGACTGTGATAAGTTACTCTGCTTTCTTATTACTAAAAGCACTGGTGTGTACTACTGCTTCTTTTAATCTTGAGATCATAAACCAGGACTGAATTAGACAATGCAATAAGAGACTTGCACCCAGAACCAGAAAAAGGACCCCTATAATCTACTTATGAGCAGTTGTATGACCCTCTACCCCCTTATCCTCTGTGACTGAGAATTCCAGGAGCTTTTACTGTTGATTCAGCCACTCCCAAGGCCTGTTGCCATAGTGGCATCCTGCATTAGTTTACTGCCTTGTGCTCCACTTCCACCCTGGTTCAATACATCTTTCATGCTAGCCTTCTAAGTTAATTTGGGGTGAAAAATTATTTCTCCCTGCCTTTTTATGGGTTATTCTACTCCAGAATTTGCTTTAAGGTCTTCTATCATAGTTGTTTAGAGAGTAATTTGGCAGAAATCACATGAGTCTGTGTAACTTCTCTACCATTTTGGCTCCTTTTCCTGTTTGTCTTAAGTCTTGTATTTAAAAAGTCATAATTTTCTTTTTTTTTTAAACCCTTACCTTCTGTTTTGGAGTCAATACTGTGTATTGGCTCCAAGGTAGAAGAGTGATAAGGGCTAGGCAATGGGTGTCAAGTGCAGACCGAAATGGTTACAGCCTCGGGGAAGGAGAAGGTCAAGAGGAGAGAGAGACAGAGTCATTGAGGAGCCCAGTGGAGCTCCATGGAAGGGGAGAAAGGCCAAGAGCCAAGAGGAAGTTCATGGGTTTGCCTCTGAATTTAATCCTGTCCTGCTTGGGCGGTACTCCCAAGCACATAGTAACCACATCACAAAGTATAGACAATTAAGATTAGGTGGCAAGGTAGAGGGAACACCTTTGGGCGTGTAGATTGCAAACCATGGTGCTTTCCCAGGGAATTGAGTCTGAGCATGTTAATGAGTTTGTCTTAGCCAAGGGCCGCATGGCCAGTTCAAGGTTACATTCACAAGCCTCATTGGTATAACCTTATGCTTGGAGACACAGTCGCCATACAGTCATTTATATTTCATAGATGTGAATATGCTTGGGATGCTACATCTCCCTGAAAGATTACATTCAATTTTGTTAGCTAGACTATTCTTGGTTATAATCCTATCTCTTTTACCTTCTGGAATATCATATTTCAAGCACTTTGGAGTCCCTTAACATGGTATCAGCTAAATATTTTATGATTCCAACTATGTCATTGATAGTTAACTTATTTATTTATGAATGCTTAAAGCATTTTCTCTTTGAACTAGGAGCTCTGGAATTTGGCTATAATATTCCTAGTAATTTTCTTTTCTAGATCTCTGAAAGTCATTGCTTTCAGAGAGTCTGATTTTTTAAAAATAATATTTTATTTTTCCCCAATTACACGTAAAAGTAATTTTAAAAAATTATGAGCTCCAAACTTTGTCCTTCCCTTCCCTCACCCTTTTCTGCGACGGTAAGCAATTTGATATAGATTTTATATATGCAATCATGTAAAACATTTCTCCATATTAACTCTTCTCAATATATTTTTGAGGTCAGTTATTTTCTGATCATATACAGCAGTACCTTGACACACATGTTTAATTCATTCCATGGCCAACCTTGTAACTCAATTTGCTTGTGTGTCAAATCTAATTTCCCCATTTAGAGTAATGGAAATGTAATTAATCTATTCCAGTCCCAAAAACCTTTCCCTGGAAGTTTGTTTCTTCCACCCTTTTCAGAATGTTTCACAAGTGTTGCTGCACAGCTCCAATTCATGACCTGCCACAACTTTTTTCTCAGTGTGTCTTTTCAATAAACTGTTTAATTATTTCCCAAATCCTCAACATTTTTTTTATCACACTTGTGCTAATTACCTCACTGACCTTGGGCTCCTCCCCACTAATTTCCTGCAAAACCTCTACATGCTACTGCTGCTGTAACTCCTTGAATTCCTCCATCATCTATTCCTCACTGTGCTTCTTAATTAGGTCATTAACGGCAAGCAAAAGAAATTCAATATAAATGCTCACATGGCCAGATAAATACTGAACTAAATTAAATAGTCACCTGTAACTTCTGAAACTGAAAGTTCAGCAGGCTATCTAGTAGAGGGTGGAGGAGCTCATGGTTCCAATATCAGCTTATGACTTAAAGCCAAAAATCCTGATTGTGATGGTTCATATCTCAAAATGCTCATGACTTAAGGTGTTCATGTATCAAAGTACCACCATATTACATTTTCTCCTTTTAATCTTTGAATATGTTTTATTGTTTCTTAATGCCTCTTTAGATAATTACCTTATGCTTCCCAATTATTTTCTTTAGTAAGATTTTGTGGCTTTTTTATCATTTGACCAATTCTATTTTTAACATATTATTTTCATCAACATTTTATGCCTCTTTAAATCAAGTTGTTAATTATCTTTTCATAATTTTCTTCCCTCACTCTCATTTATCTTCCTTTTCTCAATTTTTCTTCTACAATTCTTGCTTATAAAACTATTTTTAGCTCTTCTAGGATTTCTTGTTGGGTTCATGTCCAATTTTCATTTTCTTTGAGGTTTCACCTATAACTTTTTTTGACATTGTTATCTTCTTCTGAGTTTGTGTCTTGACCCTTCCTGTCACCATAGTAGATTTTTATTTCTTTTGTTCTTTTTATTATTTTTTTTGCTCATTTTTTTCTGACATATTTCTTACCTTTAAGTTAAATTTGGTCTATATTCATAGTGGGGGGATTTTCCAAGTTAGTTTTTTGGGTTTTTTTTTCACTGCTATATTCAGAGTTAGTTTGGGGGGACATTGGATGTTTTCAGTGTTTTCAAAGTGGTGTGATTTGAGGAGAGGTGTGGGCACTGGTCTGTGCTATGGTCCTTACTCATAAAGTGCTCCTGATCCCTTGTAGCCAAAAGAACTAAAGCTTTTCAGGGTTCCTGCTCCCTTTTTAACAAAATTGTGCCTGTTCTTCACTGACCTTTTCCCTCTAGTGCTGAAATTGCTCCTTTCAACACCAGAACTGAGTCCTGGATGTGTCCTGGATGTCAATGGAGTTGCCAAACAGTGCTCTGTATTATTTCAAGTGTTAGTACAATTATCTATTATCTAATTATCTTACTCTCTTTGAGCTGAGAAATCCCCAAATTGCTGTTACTGTTGTCACCACCAAGTCCCTCAGTTTGTCTTACTGTCATGTGTGCTCTAGACCAGCCCCTACTCCTATGTCATAAACCTCACCATCCAATTTTCCAAGTTGTCTTGGGATAGAACTATATCTTACCTCAATCCTTTGTTGGCTCTGCTGCTCCAGAATTCTTTTTGAGGCATTACTTTAAAATTGTTCAGAGGGAAACTTTTGGAGTACTTGGCAATATTGCTTCCTCTATGCCATCATCTTGGCTCTGCTTCCTGATCCCAATTTTTTAAAGTATTAAATATAGTTTTGAAAATGAAATATTATAAACAGAGATCAGTTAATTTTTTTTTAACCCTTACCTTCCATCTTGGAATCAATACTGTGTATTAGTTCCAAGGCAGAAGAGTGGTAAGGGCTAGACAATGGGGATTAAGTGACTTGCCCAGGGTCACACAGCTAAGAAGTGTCTGAGGTCAGATTTGAACCCAGGACCTCCTATCTCTAGGCCTGTGTCTCAATCCACTTAGACACCCAGTTGCCCTTGATCAGTTGCTTTTTAATAAGAACCACAAATATAATGACAAAGAATTGGAAACTGAGATGACTTCCATCAATTAAGACATGGTTAAACAAGTTGTAGTATATGGTTGTACTAGAATATTATTATGCCATAAGAAATAAGAAACAAGACAATTTCTGAAAAGCCTTACATTTTTCAGAAAGGAAAGACTTAAATGAACTGACGTGAAGTAAAGTGAACAGAACTAGGAGGATATTATATGTAATTAACAGCAATATTGCACAATAGTCAACTATGAATGACAAATGCAAGGATCCAACACCAAGGGACTCACAATGAAAAATGCTCACCACTGCCATAAAATAGATAGATCTGAATGCAGCTCGAGATACAACATTTTTCACTTTATTTCCTTCATGAGATTTTCTTATGTGTGATGTGTCTTTTTTCACAACATGATAAATATGGGAAGTGTACATTGTATAATAGTACATATATAACCAATATCAGATTTTTTGCAATCTGAGGGGACAGGGGAGCAGAGGGAGGGAATTTCAATCACAAAATGTCAGGAAATAAATGTTAAAAGTTGTTTCTACATATAATTGAAAAAATACAATAAAACATTACTGGAAGGAAAAAAAAAAACATGTTGCCCACAAATAGGTTAAATAAAACAAAACCCAGGATTTGATAGAATTATTTAGAGATAGAGGCTATATTGATAGATATACATTAGTCAGTCTAGTTGTTCTATCTTCATATCCCATCTCCTGCTGTAGGTAAAAAGGCTGACCTAACTAGCCTGGATCAGGGTCAACTTTTGAAACTTTTTAGCACTGATAATACTTTCTCTACCATGCCATAGAAATCTCTTCACCTCAGAAATTGATTTTACCCCTGATCTTCTTACATTGGAAGTACAATCTATCTTGTGACCCTTTCCTCTCATTGGCTAGTTCTTCGATTTTAAGGGAAACACCCAAGCCAGCAATGTGTTCTCTGGGCTTTGTTCCTGATTCTCTATACTCATTTTACCACTCCACCATCATCCCTCACTTGATCCCCTCTCCTCTTCAGTTTCCTTTCATATGTCTTTCCCTATATATCATAATATAAATTCCTTGAGATCAGGAATTATCTTTCTTTTTACTTATATTTGTATTCTCAATATTAGTACAAAACTTGGTACATAGTAGGTGCTAAATAAATGTTTATTGACCAGAATTTGGGGTGCTACAGCTGAAAACATAGTTGAATATAGTCCTTTGGATTTTATCTCCCCCATTAGAATGTGAATTTTTTGAGGATGGGACTGTATTTTTTTCCCTTTCTTTAGATCCCTACATTTAGAACAGTGCTTATCATATAGTAAGAGTTTAATAAAACTTTGTAACTGATTTACTGACTGACATGGAGCACTTGTAGAGTTTAGTTTTCACAAAGTTCTATAGAGTAAAATATTGCTCCTGTTAATAGGAGTAATACACCCCCCCTTTTTGGAATGCCTATAATAATATTGTGAACTATTTAACTGGATCCCAAATTATTTGAAATGAGGGGTTTATAGTTCCTTCTTTCTTCTTTATAATTGTACAGAGCATTAAGTGAGTGCTACACAGAACACACCACAAAAATATTGAGACAAGATCTATCATTTCTTTTGGTGTTGTTTTTTAGTTGTATCTGACCCTTCATGACCCCATTTGGGGTTTTCTTGGCAAAGATACTGGATTACTTTGCCATTTCTTTCTCCAGCTCATTTTATAGATGAGGAACTGAGGCAAACAGGATTAAGTGATTTGCTCAGTCACACAGCTAGTAAGTGTCTGAAGTCAGATTTGAACTCAGGAAGGTGAATCTGTCTGACTGTAGGTGTGGCACTCTATCCACTGCACCACCTAGCTGCCCCATATAGACCTAGGGACTTGACTTTAAATAGATGTGCATATATATTTTTAAAATCAGCTTTAATATTTTTAGACACAGAACTTAGGTTTCACAGTGGGAAGTTTTCCATTTGTGTAACTTGAAATTCTAGACATTTGAAAGATACACAGAGCATTCTAACCTTTCTCCTACTATGAGGCACTTTTCCAACTGTAGAATAAGTGTTGTGCCACCTTGGCATCTTAAATAGTCATGACACCTTTTCAGCCCAGTACTGCCATATAGCTTTACTTCAGTGCCTTCAGACCCTTAGGAGTGAAGGAATCAATTTGGGCAACCCTTCTTAGAACCTGTTTCCTGCCACTCCCATGCCCTCTGCCCTTTTCCAATTTGGAGTGAACTCTAAATCCCAAACTAGCACTCAGTGTCCTAACAGCCACCTTGATCTCTAAGTCCTTTGTTCCCCAATGTGCTCTACTGTCTCCTACCTCCTGTCCTCAGATCCAAGTGTGCTAGTTGTGGGAAAACCCAGGGAGGCTTCTCTGATCCTAGGGATAAAGATGACAGTGAATGGAAAGGAATGGATGTAGTAAGAATTCATGACAGCTTTAAAAATAGTCTTGGGACTGCATAAAGAAGAACCATCACCTTTCCCCATGCTGTGTATTGTGGCTGTGGGGGAGAAGGTGAAGAGGTACAATGGAAAATCTCAAGCAGAATCAAAACCAATGAAAAGTAAGAGCATTTCACATGATCTTAGTGATACCTGTTGGATATCTTTTAAAATGTCCATTTTCCAGTTCTGGTAGTTGTTCTACTCAGTAGTAGATTTGTAGGTAGTGAAGTAACTCCTTCACAAAATGTGCCTGAGCCAAGTTGAATTAAATGTGATTCTGAACCATTTTTATTTGTTTGTTTGTTTTTTCATTCATTCATTCATTCATTCATTTATTTGTTTATTTATTTTTAAGACCCTTATCTTCTGTTTTAGAAAGGATACTTAATATGTATGGGTTCCAAAGTATAGGAATGGTGGTGAGGCAATTGGAGTTAAGTGATTTGCCCAGGATCACATAGCTAGGAAGTGTCTGAGGCCAAATTTGAACCCAGGATCTCCTGTCTCCAGGTCTGACTCTCTAACCCCTATCCCACCTCACTGACCCCAAAAGAGTTTTTTCTTGTTATGTGTTGCTCAGTCATGTCTGACTCTCTTGACACTATTTTGGGTTTTTCTTGGTAAAGATACTGGAGTGGTTGGACATTTCCTTCTCTAGCTCATTTCACAGGTGAGAAAACTAAGTCAAACTAGGTAAAGTGACTTGCCTAGGGTCACACAGCTAATGGTAAGGGTAAATTTTAGGGTTGAGACTGAATATAATTTTAGTGGTTGCCAGGGATTTAAATTCTAAACCCCAATAAAATACTCAAGTCAGAATGGAATTTTATGGTGGTTTATTTACAATAGAAGGAAGAAATTAAGAATGAGGGAGAGAGTGAGAAAGGAAAAGATCTGCTCCAGCTTGGTCTGAGCCAGGGGGAATTCAGAGGCCTCAGCCAAGGGGCCTTCCCAGAAAATTAAATCTAGCTTGGCTTCCAACCAGGAGACCTCCTCCAAGATGAGGAGCTTCCTTGAAGGCTAGTGCCTCCAGAAAGAGCTAAGGAAAAGGGGAGTCAGCCTTATCACTCATCACATGGTCATCTCAGGGAAGCAGTCTGAGCTCCCACATTCCAGAGCTCCAAGTCAAGTTTCACCACAAAAAGCCCACAAATGTCCTTCTCACAAGAAGTGGAACAAAATATAAAGACTGTTCTTTACATCACTTCCTGTGTTTCACATGTATCAATGGTGACTTAAAATTGGCTTTGGACAGCCCAAGGGGTCAGTCAGTTCTTTCTGATTTGTCACTTGCTAGCTTCTCTGGTCATAGACCTTCTTCCCCCACAGTTAATCCTTAAGTGGGTGTATACCTTCCTGGTTGCTAAAATTCTAAAGACTAAGCAGGGTGGAGTAAATCTAAAATTCACACTAATAAGTGTCTGAGAGTGGATTTGGACTCAGGAAGATGAGTCGTCCTGATGCCAGAGAACCAGTCATTTTTCTACCTAGATGCATGTCTTCAAATCGTTTTAAAGACTAGTTCATTTTCAGGGACAGAAGTGAACTTCAGAACACAAAATTTCTAAGGAAGAGATAGATCTCAAAACACTATCTCACAGGGAGACACTATAGACCAATGCTTGGAGAAGGTGAGTCTGGTGTACCATAGAGTCACTGTTGGAAAAAGTATTTAATGGATCAAAGGTTGGCATAACGGAGCAGAGTGGGGGAGAGAAAGTGGTATGCTCCTAGCTTCATAATTTAATGAATTCATCTTATTAATTAAGTGTTAAGCCTGGTTGGTTTTGTACTGTTGCAGAATTAAAAATGCATTTAACTTTCTTGACATTTTTGTATTCTGTGACAAAGTCTCACCCTAGTTACAGGTAGTCAAAATTTTCCTTAATTTATAGTGAATATCAACCCCCATGAGAACTCTAAGGCCTTCTCTTTCTAATTTTTAAAACATAAAAGAGAATGAAACAGTAAGAAGTTGCATATTTTAATTATAATTGTTTACTCAAATCCCATGAGATATAAATCTCAAGTGAAATGCACAAATATTTATGAAACATCTACTGTATCACAGTGAATTAAGTTCTCAACCAAATTAGAGTCAAATCCTCCCTTTGGTGCTTCCTAACTATGTGACCATGGACAAGTTACTGAGCCTCAGTTTCTACATATGTAAAATGAATGTAATCATTTTTTTTTAAACCCTTACCTTCTGTCTTGGAGTCAATACTGTGTATTGGCTCCAAGGCAGAAGAGTGGTAAGGGCTAGGCAATGGGGGTCAAGTGACTTGCCCAGGGTCACACAGCTGGGAAGTGTCTGAGGTCAGATTTGAACCTAGGACCTCCCGTCTCTAGGACTGGCTCTCAATCCACTGAGCTACCCAGCTGCCCCCTGAATGTAATCTTAATAACGTTTGCAGTATCCAGCCTACCTGGGTGATTGTGAAGTTTAAAGGAGATAATGCATATAAAGTGGGCAGTGAGGTAATTCAGTGATTAGAGGGTCAGACCTGGAGGCCAAGGGACCTGGCTTCAAATCTAACCTTAAATACTTCTTAGCTGTGTGATCCTGGGCAAGTCATTTAATCCCAATTACTTGGCCTTTATCATTCTTCTGTGTTGGAAATGAAACTGTTGATTCTAAATTAGAAGGGAAGGGTCTAACAAAAGAGATACATATATGTAAAGTGCTTTGCATACTTTAAAGAATATCTAAACAGTTGCTATTTTTCTTCCCTCTCTATCTTCCAAATATAGTAGGACTAGTACACAACCCTCCAGCAATTCAATCTAGTAGCTCTAATTCAGTTATCTTTTGGTCAGTACCAGAGACTAATCTGAATATTTTTTATTAAATATTAGAAATGCCCATTTTGAGGTTTGCTTATCTGATGAAATGTTGGATAATTCAGTTTTTATTATATGACTATCTGTTGCCCTTTCTTGCCAAATGGATTCCAATCACATAGCCTTCTTGGAAAAAAGAGGAAGTAAATGGGTTTTCCCCCATCTTCTCTCTGACTAACAACATTCTACAAAATTAGTGCTAGGGACACTTATCTTTCTTTGTAGTGGCCTGTGCTGAGTTGCTGTACTAGAGGGGCCAATGCCTTCAAGGAAGCAACAATAACATTATTTCAGTCTAAGGCTTTATGGGATCTGTCAAGCATGAAATGCAACAGTCTTCATGAAGTGTGCTTCTCCCTGCCCACATTCACATCAATGTGGCCTGGCAAACCATAGGACATGTTTACAGTAGCCCACTATCTTCTGGGGCTGATTGATACATAATGCCATGGTAACAGCTGATGGGGTCCAGCAGGAAATAATGGGAAAATAATAGGATATGGAGTTAGACGACCTGGCTTTGAATTCTGGTTCTCCTATTTACTACTAATATGTCCTTTGTTGACTTTCTTTACCTCTTAGCTTGTTACCTCAACTCTAAACTCAATGGATAGACTAATTCATATATTTAGATCTGAAGGGGACCTCTGATACTATCTAATCCAGCCTATATATTCAAGATGAAAAAAGTGAGATACAGAGTAATTTGTTGACTTGTCCAAAGTCATACTGATAGAAAGTAGCAGATCCCTTTCAGTTTTAAATATATTATCATATTACATTGGTAGATAGATATTGATTATATCAAGTGACTCAATTCAATCAAGCAGCCAAATGAATATTCATTAAGTTCTCCATGTGTACAGAGGACAGTATTGGGTTAAAAACTAGAAATAGAAAGATTCAAATCAAATAGACTCTTCCTTCAAGGCACTTTTCATTCTGTTGGCAATAGGGAAAAAGATAGAATGGGCACTCATAAGTAAAGTCAAAATATATAAAAAGTAAAAACAAAGTTATTTGGAGGGCCCATTAACAGCCTTAGGAAGATCAGGAAGGATCAAGGAGGAAAAAAATCCTGAGCTGATCTTTTAAGAAAGTTGAGAATTCTAAGAGGCATGTCTGAGAATGGGAAATAGTCTACAGAGATGGATGTTATATAAAATGGAATTTTGAGTGGGAGGAAGAGTAGACTAGTTTGGCTGAAATATAGAGAATGTGAAAAGGAATACTGTGTAACAAGACTGGAAAGGTAGGAGTTTGTATTCTGTCTTAGAGGCAAAAAGAGCCAATGCATTTTTTTTTTTTTGAGAAGGGAGTGGTGAGTGATATTGTCATATCTATGCTTTTGGGAAAATATCTGTAGAAGCTAACTGGGGGGTCTCTTTTGTTTTTATCCCAGTGTTCTCGCTGTTAACACAGAGTCTGATACAAAGTAGGTTATTAATAAATGACTGTTGACTCATTAATTAGTTCAGCTACTGATACTCCTTTCTTACTATCTTCAGGAAGCCTACCTCAATACTCTTTAATCGAGTACTCCCCTCTTTTTATTATTCCCAATTTATTCTATCTATAAAATATACTATTTGTAATACACATGTATTATATGACTCATAATACATATAATATAAACACATAATACATGTAAAAATACCTATAATCTTTGTAAATAACTGTTTGCAGGTCATTTCTCCTATTAGACTGTGAACTTCTTGGAAACAGGGACTTTTTGTGTGTGTGTCTTTGGTACTTAAGCACAGTGCCTCACATATAGTAGGTACTTAATAAATATTTGTTGATTGTCTTTTACCCTACTCTTCCATGTCTCTATAGGAAACATGGAGTCTTTAAAGAATAGTGGAAACATCCAAGGTATTGAAACTTTTACTCTCTCCAGGGATACCCTTGCCCTATTTGAGCACCCTCCAGTTCCAGCTTCCAGGTTCTTTCTATCAAATCCTGACACACTATTCTCTTCTGAGCCCTTTGAATCGAAGGAAGAAGAGTTATAGCTTTTACAAGCTAGTATACACATTAACCTTCAGAAGTTTGGACTCCTCTTGTTTTCCTTTTCCTGTTTATTTGGATAATTTTAACCAAATTCATTCACAGATAACTAATATATTAGTTATCTAATCTGCTTGTCACCTAATGTGAGATCCAAAAACTGAGCTTGTAAAGCTCAAAGGATATCACATTTTGTAAATCATGGGGAAACTACCAAGTGTAAATATAATCAATTATTCTGCAAAATCTGCAGCCATGGTCAATTTTAAATTTCATTCAAATACTTCACATCCCCTTCTTTTACAGGTTGTTTTGCACAACTACTAAAAGGGTATAATAGTTCTTTTTTTCACGATGAGAGGGAGGTGAAAAGAGGATTAGAGAAACTGTGATTGCTTTCCAAAGGCATTTCAATCATAAAACAAAATGTATATTGTTTGAAACAGGCCACACCAAGTGCCTGGAAGATGTTGGCCATGAGAAGTAGGATAAAGTGGACAAATTATTGTGTATCCTCAGTTCCTAGAGTCTAGAACAGCATTGGGGAACCTTTTCTGAGTTCAAGTGCCCAGAGGGCAAATTCAAGCTGTCTGTGAGCATTACCCAAGATAGCTGAATCAGGAAGTGCTTGCTTTTGGTTACTGGACAGAGGGACAGAACATGGAAAAAATATCCTTGGTTGCTGGGAAAAGGAAAAACAGAGCAGCTCCAGAGTGCCAGCTCTGCAGTTGTGCCATGTCTTCGCTAATGCTGTTCTAGAAGAGACAAAGGGCTTAATAAGTATTTTCCTAATTGATTCATTAAATATAGACTCAAAAATTCTACATAAAGAATAACCTTAATATAGTAAAAGAAACCATGAGTAGCCATAGCCAAAAGAAGGAAAAAAAATAGCACAGACAAAATGAGATATAGGATGGAAGTTTCAATGAATTAAATCGAGAAGGGACCCTAGGCATCATTTGGTGGAGCCTCTTGATTTGACTCATGAAGAAAATGAGTCTCAAAGAAGAAAATTTACTTGTCCAATATCATATATGGTAGCAGATTAACAAAGCTGAGATTTGAACCTTCATCTTTGTTCATCTCCATATTCACTTCTATTTATTCTATTTCTAATTCATTCTATTGCACCAAAATGCCTTATGATAGAGATTGCTAGTTCTTCTCATGTCTTCCCAGAGTTTTATTTTTCCTTCGGCACCCAGAAGTGGGGTTGTTTTCTTCTATCTCTTTTATTGAAACTGGAAGCCAAAAGCACCTAAAGTGTCTCAATGGCTTTACATAGAGCCAGGCATTCATGTTTCCCAATAAGGAGAGATTCTCATGCCAAAAAGCTGAGACCGGAGCTAAATAAGGTTTCCAAAGCACTTTATACAAATTATGTCATTAAATCCTTACAACAACTCTGGAAAGCAAGTGGTATTATCATTCCCATTTTACAGATAAGAAAACTGAGGCTGAAAGAAGTTAATTGATTTGCCTAAGCTAATATAGCTTGTGTCAGAAAAAAAAAATGTGAAGTCAGGTGTTTCTAACTCAATGTCCAAGTTTGATCTTTCTGGTTCTAATAGTGATTCTATTGCTTCTACAGAGACCCTTATGTTAAAAGGGAGATTAGTTAAGTGTTTGAAAAAGAAAAAAAAAATCATTCAACATCAAAGAAGAGACTTTAAAAAAAAAAACTTGTGCAATCAGAAGAAATGAAAGAACAGAGAAGAGGAAAAGTGGTACATAGTGGTATAATGATAAAAGTACTATCAAACTTTTAATGAGGAGACTTTGATTCTATCATTTAGCTTTCTATTAATTAACCCATTAATAAGTTACTTAGAGTCTCAATTTTCTTTATCTTTATCTTTTCTTTTTGGTAGAATGGGAATAAGGATAAAGTACTTAACAAACAAACAAACTTTATGTTCTGTCTTAAAATCTCTACTAAATATTGATTCCAAGACAGAAGAGGGCTCGGCAATTGGGATTAAGTGACTTGCCCAAGGTCACAGAGCTAGGAAGTATCTGAGGCCGATTTGAACTCAGAATATCTTGTCCCTGAGCCTAGTAATTCATCCACTGTGCTACTTAATGACTCTTAGGGATACAAAACTTTAAAATAAATTTAATTTAATTTATTTTATTTTATTTATTAAAAATTATTTCTTTATTTAGAATATTTTTCCATGGTTACATGATTTATGTTCTTTCCCATCCCTCTTCCCTCTCCCCTTGCCAGAGCTGACAAGCAATTCCACTGGGTTATACATATATCATTGTTCAAAACCTATTTCTATATTATTCATATTTGCAGTAGAGTGATCATGTAAAGCCAGAACTCCAAGCATATCCCCACTGAACCATATGATCAATCATATGTTTTTCTTCTGCTTTTCTACTCCCACAGTTCTTTCTCTGGATGTGGATAGCATTTAAATGAAATCTTAAAAGTATCTTTAAAATATGGAAGCTGAGAGAAAAGGTGGGCACTGTGTTAACCTATAAATTTTTTTAGTCTTCTTCTGAAAATAAGGAGACTATCAATTCCATAATGAGCAAAGATGAGCCATCATTCTAGTTAGATTAGACAAATTTTCATTGAAATAGACCATAAATGGTCAAAAACCATAAATAGGAAATTTTCAAAGGTAGATATCTGAGCTATTGGCAATTATACTATGATGTTCTAAATCATTAAAAAGTAGAAAGTTACAAATTAAAATAACTTTAAGATCCCATCTAAAACTCTCAGACCATTAAAGAAAAATGACAAATGTTAGAAGGGCTGTGAGAAAAAGGTATACAGTTGTCCCTCACTATAACGCTGTTCACTTATCACAGATTCACTGAATTATGTTTTGTTTTTTTTTAATACTATATCTAATTCTGTATTGAGGAGTTACACTTATTGTGGCTGATGGAATGAAAGGTGATCAACCACAGTGCTGTGTTCTGTATCCTGAGTACTGATTGGTTCAGTGACTTTAGGTTAATAAGAGGGTGGAACAGGTTTATAGGAGAGTGGAAAGAGTTTACAAAGCCTTAAAATATATGCTAATAATAAAATAACTATAACACCACTACTTCAGGGATTTTCATCGCAGGGGTCTCTGGAATGTAACTCCTGCAATAGGTGAGGGATCACTGTACTATTAACATGAATTGGTTCAGTCATTCTGGAAAGCAAGTTGGAACTATACCCAGAAAGATACCAAACTGTGTATAAACCTTTCACCCACTTATATCAGTATTAGGCCCATAACTGAAAAGAATTCAAATAAGAAAAAAGATCTCTATATACAAAAATATTTATAGCTCTCTATTTGTGATAGCCAAACGGACTAAACAAATTATAACATAGCAATATAATGAAATATTATTATACCATTAGAAATGTTGAAGTCAACAATTTCAGAGATACCTGAGAAGTTTCCTATGAAATGAGAAAGAGCTAAGTGCACAGAATTAGGAGAACAATTTGTATAATGCCAATATTACAAAGAAAAACAACTTCAAAATATTTTAAAACTCTGATCAATGCAATGATAAACTATAAATGCAAGAAAATAAAGATGAAATCTAACACTCACTTTCTGACAGGAGAGTAATATAGAATGAGATAATTTTGGGAACATGGCTAATACAGGAATTCATTTCACTATACTATGTAGCTATGTATTAGTCTTTGTTCTGTTTTTTACTTGCTCAGACTGCGAAAAGGTAGTGGGAGGGATACTAATTTTAAAATGCTCATTAATTGAAAAAATAATAAATAATACACTTTAAAGGAAAGGAGAGGACAATTGGCCATAAGACTGAAGGGCAGGGGTAAGAAGGCTTTGCTTCTGTCTCTCCATCTAATGACTCCCTCTGGGATCATTTCTCTTTGTAAATCCATTAAAACACCCAATAAAGCTACCACAGGAATAGGCATCATTACAAGGAAGGGTCTGTAATTTTGTTGGCAAAGGGAACTCTTGGGGTGAATTGCCTGACAATCAGAGAAGCCAAAAGACTTATCCAGTCATATAGCTATCAGAGTCAGAATTTCAACTTCAGTCTTCTGGATTCCAAGCCCACCAGTCTATTTATTACTTCACAATGCCTCTAGGCATCATTAGCTAATAAGAAAAAATGTCAGCCCTTATTTATTCACCACATTAGTTGTCATCTTAACAATAGACTTTAGAATTCACAGTCCCGGCCTTGGATTTCCATATGTTGCTGGGGAAGTGTGGATGTGTTAAACTAACTTCAAGTATTTAGTAATCATAACAGCTGTTACTTTAATGTAAACAAATCTGTCTGAAACAGACAAGTTCCCTTCCCTCTTGGTTCTCTGAGAAACTTGTTGTTCTAGAGTGGAACAACTTTGGAGATCAAAGTTGAGAACAGTAACTTAAAACTGCCCATGAGGTCTCCATTTTAAGTTCAACACAAATATTGTGATCCACTCCCCCTCCCCAATATAGGGGTCACAAGGCTACCTAAGGAGTGACAAAACAGCCCAACTCAAATTTTCCTTGCCATTTATCAGTGAGATTGGGTTCTATCTAATCAGAATGAGGAAGATAGGGAGACCCCAGTTTCAAAATTAAAAAAAAAAAGAAAGAAAGACAGATATGCCTTGCTAGAAACAAATACAATATGTGAGAAATAGGATGGATGGATAGGAGGATAGGAGATGATGGATTCCTCTCACAAAGATATAAAATAGAGTTGAGGAAGGAAGAAATCAGGCAATTCTAAGCCTCATTTCCTCAAAACCATGTCTACTCAGGCTGAGTAGACCCAAACTGATAAGCCTTGCCCATGAAAGTGCTATGCAGATAGATAGGAGTAAAACAGTCCTTTTTTTGATTGGTATTAGGATAATTGGTGTTGTAAATTGTACATTCAGATTAGCTAGCTTTTGTGAATCTTAAAATTTCTCAGACTTGTGAATGTTAAAAATTCTCAGACTCTACCTTAGAACATTTGGTTAAGACCATTCCCCATTTTAAACAATGAAGGTACTTGATCAGAAATGTGAGAACTCTACTCCACCCATACTTAAGCATACTTTAGGGGAAGATAAAGTTGTAAACTCTTTACTGAACAATGAAAAGTACTTAACCCATACTTAAAGTAAAGCTAAAAAACCTTAAGCTGGGTCTATTTTTAGATTTAATACAAAAAGGTGCTAAGTACCTATGAAGGTCAGGCAACTTGCAAACTTGCAAGGGACAAGCTTAACAAAAGAGGTGTGAAGTTTGAGTCTACTCAGGTGTGAATTAAGAATGGTCAGTCCTGTGAAAAGTCTACTGTGATTGGTAGATGTGAGAACTTGGGGGAGGTGACATAGGAGAAAATTCTCTTTAAAAGGAGGTCAGAAAGGCCTCTAAGGAAGTGCATCTTGCCAAAGCTGAATTGGAGGTCAGGAGTCAAAGGAGGCTGCTGGGTCACTCTCTCTGTGTCTCGGTGGCTGAACTTAGTTCAGCTTCCTGAACTGAACTGGAAGGTCTCTCTGAACACTAGAGTTTTGCTTGGAAAAGATCTTGTGGTGAGTGGATTAAAGACTGACTGGTCTCTCTTAAGGATTAGGCCTAGGCCATGTTGGCCTAGGCCATTCATACTATATTTTTTTCTCTCTTTCTCTCCTTTTTCATTAATTCCTTATTTGTATTAATTAAAATCTCCATAAAAACCCAGATAACTTGGGTATATTTCATATTTGGGAATTTTTCCCTGGTGACCACTTTATATTTAATTTAACTCAAGACATTGTCTTGAAACCATATTTCCGCGGTCACAGTTTTAGCCAACCACTCTTTTAATTGTTACACTTTCCAGGTAAGATTGAAACTCAAGTAACCAGCCAATGATGAAGGAGGGGAGGGACCATGTTTGTGTCAGGAACCTTGATAAAGAGAGAACATCTGCTTCCATACTTTGCACTTCTTGTTGGCCATAATATTTGTAATACTGGCTTGTACGTGTCCATTCTCATGAGAATAAAATAAAAGAGACTTTGACACTCTGACATGAATTAAAGATTATTTTTGGGTAGATGGCCTTTCCTGTCACAATACATGAAAATTTAATATTTAATGGAGTATTAGAATTGAACTATATCTCAAAAGCCCTGTAATCCAACACATACCTGAAAAATAATTGTATCTACAATGTACCCCCAAAGTGGGCATACATTCTTTGATTGAAAATCTTCAATGAAGAGGAGCCCTCTGCCTTCTAAGGCAACTCTTTCCATTTTGAGTAGCTCTAATTGCTAGAAGTTTTATTCTTGAATTGTCATTTTTTTCAACCTTTACCATTCATCTTAGAATCAATACTGTGTATTGGTTCCAAAGCAGAAGAGTACTAAGGGAGAGTCAATTGAGATTAACTGGCATGACCAGAGCCACACAGCTAGGCAGTATTTGAAATCAAATTTGAACCAAGGACCTCCCATAGCTCAATCTACTGAGTCCTTTAGCTGCATGAATCAAATCTTAATTAGTCTTTTTGAAACTTGATTATAAATCTTAGGACCAGAGAAGCCCCTTCTATTTTTTAAAATGCTTGTCTTCTGTCTTAGAATCAATACTGTGTATTGTTTCTAAGGCAGAAGAGTGGAAAGGGCTAGACCAAGGCGTCCCCAAACTTTTTACACAGGGGGCCAGTTCACTGTCTCTCAGACCATTGGAGGGCTGGACTATAAAAAGAAAACTATGAACAAATCCCTATGCACACTGCACATATCTTATTTTAAAGTAAAAAAAAAACAGGAACAAATACAATGTTTAAAATAAAGAACAAGTAAATTTAAACCAACAAATTGACCAGTATTTCAATGGGAACTGTGGGCTTGCTTTTGGCTAATGAGATGGTCAATGTCTGGTTCCATATTTGTCACTGTTAGCCATAACAAGTGATGCAAAAGTGTATCAGTTAGTCTAGATCTTGTTGGAGATTTCAGATGTTTCATTCTAGAAAAAGTCTGTTCACAAACACAAGTGCTACCAAAGATGATTGTCATTTTGAGGGCATGGTTCCTAAGATTAGAATATATCTCAGAGGGGAGAGATGCATAGAAATTAGGCAAACTGCTTGACTTGAATGTGTCTTTCAGAGAGTCACAATTGTGTAGTTCAGCCAGTTCAATTTGTTAAATTGTATCCACATTTCCAATGTCAATAGAAAATGGGTTGCAGAGAAGTTGTACAGAAAAGCTCTTTTAATCTGAATTGGAACTCCTTTTGCAACTTTTCCAGTAAATCCACACATGTTTCTTTTGGGAATGCAATCAAGGGTTTTTCCTCTAACAGATTTTGGGTTAAGGGTACTGATAAGAAGGCCTAATTTTACTTCAAATATTTTCACATGTGATTGCATATCACAGATGAGCTTTCCTTTTCCTTGAAGTTGCACTTTGAAACTGTTGAGTGCTCTGTTACTTCTGTCAGAAAGGCGAAGTGCCATTCCCATTTTGCATCATTGAGCTCTGGTACTTCTTTGTTTTTTGAAAGCATAAAAGCTGTAATCTGTGGAAGTAAGTCATAGAAATGTCTCAAAACTCTCCCTTGACTCAGCCAATAGACTTCTGTGTCATACAGAACATTTTCATAGGCAACATGTAGCTCAGACAGAAATTCCTGAAATTGACTGTGGTTTAGTGCATTAGCTCTAATGAAGTTAACACAAGGCACCACAATTTTCATAACAGTGTTCCACTTCAGTGATTTACTACAAAGCAGTGCTTGTTTGTGGGTGAGGCAGGGTATGGTTTTTGGATAAAAATGGTTACCTTTGTCCATCTCTTGCTTAATAAGAGCAATTACTCCTTTCTTAGACCCCACCATGCTAGGAGCAACATCAGTTGTCACACTGGCTAGTTTAGCCCAGTCCAGCTCCAAATCCTTCACAGTTTGGGAAACCTTTTCATAGATATCCTCTCCTGTAGTTGTTCTTTTAATGCTTTGCAGTGCAGCTAGCTCTTCTGTGACTTTGAAATTGTTATTTGTTCTATGAATAAAAATTAGAAGTTGTGCAGAATCATGAACATCATTGCTCTTATAGAGTGCCAACGAAAAATAGGAAAGTTTTTTTGCAGAGTTTTGCAAATGCTGATGCAAATTGTCTCCCATTGCTTCAATCCTTCATATAATTGTAGCTCCTGAAAGACTAACTGTATTAAATAAGTCTTTTCTGGACACATCTCTCAACAGAAAGAAGGCACTCTTTAACAAATTCTCCCTCCACAAATGGTCTGCCAGTGCACGCTATTAGCTTGGCAACTTGAAAACTTGCTCGTAGTGATGAAATATTTGACTGCTTCTGCTTCACAAAAGTATTTTGCTGAGTTGTCAATGTATTTTTCAGTTTTAATATTTTATCTTTTCTCACATCTCTGACCAAACAATCATATTTATCTTATGTTGAGTTTTATAGTGTTGAAGCAAATAGGGTTTTACTCATCCGATCAGATTCCACGGCAGGAAAAACACAGACACTATATTCTGGCATATCAAAACACATAGCTCTTTCCTTGTACTGCATGAAAAAATAATCACAAATCCACTGTTCTTTGAATATCCTGCACTCTAAGTCAATTTTTCTCTTTTTTGACATTATTATTTTTGACAATTATTGACATTGAAATTATTGACAATAATTTGACATTATTGACATTTGACATTATTTTGACATTTCTCTTATTTGACATGTATATATATATATATATATATATATATATATATATATATATATATATATATACAGCCTTACCAGACTGCACTGCCCATCAATGCTGTCTGATCTGTGTCCATCAATGCAGCCTTCCCAGTCCAGTCATTTAAGCCTCACCTGTGGCCATATTGGTGGAACTCCACTTTTACCTCAGGCTCACACTGGTGCAGGGCTGGAACCAGTAGGACTACAGAGGCAGTTCTTCTACCTCCTTTCCAGTTCACATTACCCTGTGTGAACCGCAATGAGATATGTGAACTCACACAGGAATCTGATCGCATGGGTTTTACTCATGCGATCAGATTCCAAGGCAGGAAAAAAAAAGGCATGGCACTAGTGTGTGTCCTCTTGTGGTCTGTATTCATGGATCTGTAATTATAGACCATAATATGAAAAACACATGCCTCACTTCCTCCACATAGTACAATAGCAAACATACTCCCCTAGATTCACAACATAATGGCCCCTATAACCTCCCTTTGCCCAAAAGTCTCTCCCCACATTACTACACAGTACAATGGCCTCCATACTCCCCTAGATACACAACATAGTGGCCCCATAATAGAGGGGCCATTATGTTGTTTATGGGGGCCATTGTACTACTGTGCTTCCCTGAAAATAAAACACTGTCTTATATTAATTTGACCCCCCCAAAACAGGGGGTGTCTTATAAAACACCCAGTGGCAGTGGTGGACTTCTCACAGTAGAGGCCCACCACTAATGTCACAGACCAGATCACTGCAATCCGATACCTGTATATAGTACTGGAGGTAGTGCTAGGCCTGTGAAAAAAAGTACTGGAGGTAGTGCTAGGCCTGTGACACTGTATATGGCTGTCTGGTATAGTGGAGACTGCAGCACTGGCTGGGATGGGCCTGTCACACCTTGCACAAGCCCATCACTGCCACCACTATACAGGGCAGCAGTATATATAGTGCGGAATCCCCTCCCCCAGATCGCTGCTCACCATGCTGACGTCTTCCATTGTGCAGCCATATAATCCTTTGCGCTGTGCCTCATTCTCATTCAGTTACTCTCAGAACAAGGCACCATACAAAGGATTATGTCACAGGAAGTAGTACTGTACATGAGTGATGCCACACTTTGTAGCACCCCACATACAGTGATCCTCTCACTGACCACCAATGAAAGAGGTGCCCCTTCTGGAAGTGTGGTGGTAGCTGGATACATGGCCTCAGAGGGCCATGTGTGGCTTGTGGGCCATAGTTTGGGGACCCCTACTCTGAGTTATATAGCCAAAGTTTGACTCCTTTTCCACAAAATGCCAATTATATAAAGATCACATAGAGATAGAAATAAACTAATTTATCCAAACAAATGGATAATAGGAATCAGAGAAGTTATACAGAGAAGAATATGCCAGACAATACACAGAGTGAATGAACTCTCTATGGGAACGATATCTCACCTCAACTCAGAAAAAGCTGAGAAAAAAAAGAATATAAGAGAATTGCTAGCTCTTATGTCAGCTGCTTTCCAAAGTTTTTTTCTTCCTTCATAGACCTCCCTAAAGAGAGTCTGGAACTGTTTTCTTTTTTCAAAGCCAGAAGCCAGAATACCAAGATATTTGCATTTTCTTCTGGCAAGTTATTCTGGAAAGATCTCACTAATTCTGCCCTTCACAAAGGCATGGACTATTGTGTAATCAATTTTCACAAATGAAAACTTGTGTCAGATAGCTTTTGAGCCCCTGGTTTATATTATCTCAATGCCTGCTACATAGTAGGTACTTAATAAATGCTTGTTGACAAAGTAACTACTACAATTCAAGGTGTAATAAGGAGAAATTCATGACCAGTAGATGGGATTTTGAGTTCAAAGATGAAATAGACAATGGAAAAAAGTTAAAATCAAAGAATAGATCTCAGAGAAAATCTCTAGCTAATGCCTCAGTATGTAAAATATGCTGACTCTTTTCAACTCCGTTCAATTGAATGTTGAAAAGAAAGAGCAATTGCATCTTTCCTCCTCTTCAATGAAAATCACAATTCTCTTCAAAAGTTGTTTAGCCAAAATTTTATCACCCTGTGTCTAGTACCCTGAGGAGCTTCTTGGAATTTATCAAGGCAACTCCTCCAACCACAGTGATTAACACTTGTCCTATTTGGCTCCAAGGGCAGAACTGAGAGCAGTATAGTCCTATATCAATAATAAAAATAATCATAGCTAATGTTTAGACTGTGCTTTCTATGTGCCAGTTATTGAACTAAGTGTCTTATAATTATTATCATATTTGAACCTCACAACAATTCTGTGAGTTAGCTGTTGTTATTATACCCATTTTATAAGTGAGGAAACAGAGGTAAGGTTCTTGTCCTGAATCTCCCAACTAGTAAGTATTTGAGGCTAAATTTGAAATCAGATCTCTTCCATCTCTAGACTCAGCACACTGTCTGCTATGGCACCTTATTACCTATTGTTTGGATGTATACAATATCATATATATATATATATGTATATTCTAACATATTTTCAAATTTAGCAGGACTCACTGGCACTTGTACTCTTAAGGGTAAATCCCAGGTTTAACTTCATGCTATGATAAAGAATTAGAATATAAGCTTTCATAGGGCAAGGACTGTCTCATTTGTATCTTTGTAATTTCAGTTCCTGAAATGGTAATCATATATAATTCATTCCTTTAAAAAATTCTTGCTTAATTGAATTGAATCCCAATGAAAGAATTTGTGTGGAAGACACACAGAGGAAAAAGAGAAAGACAGAGAAAATGATTAGAAGCAGAAAGATGAAGACAGAAAAAAAGACAGAAAGAGGGGGAGAAAAGGAGAGAGAGGGAGAGAGGAGAGAAGGAAGATAGACAAGACAGAAAATGCAAACCAGAAAGAAAGAAACATAAAGTAAAGGGGAAGAGAGGGAAGAAAGACAGAGAAACAGGAAGACAGAGAGAGATAGAGACAAAGAGACAGAGAACAGTTTTTTAAACATTCAGGAGAGAAAGCTTTTCCACAAACTTTTGTGAGAAAAAAAAATAGTGCTAACAATTATCTTCACTTGGACAATCATATTGCAAAAGCTCCCTGGGATTCTAATGGAAGCTTTGCCTCCTTGAGAACTGCCAGACAGGGCCCAGCATTAAATCTCCCAAGAGTTAGTATTCCAGATGCTCTAAATACAGTATGTGAGGAGTATTTATTTTCCATGTCAAAATCATATATATATATATATATATATATATATATATATATATATATATATATATATATATATATTCACACATATATATAAAGCCAGGCTGCTATAAATAACAGTGTGAGTTAGCCTCAGAAGTCTAGAAGGTAAGGACAGATCAGGGATGCAGCACTTATTGAAACTGAACTTTGGGGACAGTAACATCATCACCTTCTGAGATCTTGGGAAATAGATTTCATTTCCTTCTAGAACTTTGTAGATCAGAGTGGCAATAGTTTTTTATCCAGGAAGTTTAGTCTTAAAAGAAAAGCAAGAAACAAAAAAAACCTTTTCTTCTTCCTTTCTTCTTGTGGGCAAGTATAAATAATTTTTGACTTCTAAATTCTTTTTTGTATTCTAATCTGAACCCTTACATGCCCTCCCTTACTCTGTCCCTGATGTGAATAGGTCTAGTGAGGTCCAGAATAAGAACGAAGACATTATTAATATCCCTTTTCTTTTTGGACCCCAATCTAGGACCACTGACTATAATTTGGCTTCAGACTTGTGTGAAAGAGAAGGATTTATGCAAATACTTCATTTAACACATACTCTGCCTACCAGGCACGAATGGTCTCCATAACAGCCAAGACTCACAGCTGACTCATGTGTTAGACTTCCTTCTAATGATTGCTTTAGCCATTTGCTAGGTGGGCAAGGTCAATTAACTTTAAGATTTAGATTTACTGAGGGGCCAAAAAGGTTGTTGTAATAGGTACAAATTGCTTGCCCAATTAAAAATGGATTGGAAACATATAAAATTGTAATGTAGATTTGAAACTGTAATCTAATGGCTTTGCTTCTTTCTAAATTAGAGAATTCTGCCCATCAGGGTACCTGATGAGGTCAATTAGCTCTTTTGTGGGGTTTTTGCCAAACTGTAAGACAATTCCCAATTAGAGGAGAAGCATCAAATTCCTCCAACCTTCAAGAGGGGCGTATGAGCCAATTGATGAGGGCCAAATAAAGGATTGTTCACTACATTTCAGCACCTGTTGTTTTTTCACTATTTCACGTTGTTTTTCTAATCAGGGAGGCAAATAGGTCATTGAAATGATCATTTCTCCATGAGAAGAGAGTCAAAGATGGTGGGGATCAAGGCAGGAATTGATCCCAGGTCATAGTAGTCCAAATGTTGTAGGAATTTGGATTTGAAGATTCTAATGCAATCTTTAACATTTGTGTTGTGTTCAAAATTCAAGAAATGGGAGTTATTAAATGAAAGCTCCAAAGTCAAGTTCTAATAATTGTAATAATTAGCATTTATCTATCACTTCAAGTGATTACAGCAAAGTGCTATATATATACTATTTCATTCAGGTCCCATTAAAAGGTGCTATTGTTATCATCCCCATTTTATAGAGGAAGAAATTGAGTCCCAGAGAGGTTAAGTGACTTACTTAGGGACACACAATTATCTTTTTTTTTTTTAACTCCTACCTTCTGTCTTAGAATCAATACTATGTATTGGTTCCAAGACAGAAAAACAGCAAGAGCAAGGCAACTGGGATTAAGTCACTTGTTGAGGGTCACACAGCTAGGAAGTATGTGAAGCCAAACTTGAAGCCAGGACCTTCTGTCTCCAGGGCTGTTCTCCCTATCCACAGAGCCACCTAGCTGACCCCACACAACTATTAAATATCTGAGGAAGGATCTGAACTGAAGACTTCCTGACTCCAGGTTCAGTATTCTATCTACTACACTGACATAGCTGCCAGTTTTGCAAGGGGATGCAGTAAAGAGGAGAAGTTCTATTTTGAATGTCACCCAGGACAAGGCTTAGTTACAGGCATTAAGCTCTTTGGTGAAAAAGTCTTACATTGCCTAAATTACAAAAATAACATTTTTCTATAACTTTCAGTACTTATCAGTGAACTTATTTCCAACAACAATTGCGCCTATGGTAGACGCTCTTATCTAGAGGGATAGTCCTTATATTAGTTTTCCTTTAGATGTATTGTGCAGATGAAAGATCAAGTCAGCCATGAATCTAATAACCTTGACAGTTTTCTATCGGTTGTGGGAGATATAGATTTTTATCTATAAAATATTAGTGCTTAAAAATCAAAGCTGTGGAACTAATATGTGATTTGAGCTGTCAAAGCTGGTTCGTAATAATAACTGAATTCTAGAATCAATCATTGGCCCATAGGGTTTTTCTTTTTTTTCCTTTTCTTTCCTTTTCCTTTTTCTTCTCTTTCTTCTTTTTTTTTAAAGTGAGTGAGAAACAAAGCTTTGGGACCTCCGGAACCTTCTCAACAGTTCGAAGGGGAAAATTAATAAAACAAAGAAGATACATAACTTCCTTTGCCTAGTTACTTACTGGGACCCCTACTATTGTTATTGGGACTTATTGGGACCCCTACTATTTTCCACTTAAATCTCTTTCATGCACAAGTATCTTTGTGCACACTCATCTATCCTAACCCCGTCCACCCTCTTCAAGACCTGTGGCGATGGGGGAGTGATGACGCAACAGGTGGAGGTGACCACTGGCAGTTGTAGTCACGATCCTACGTAGTCACATGTAGGCGGCCCACGGGCCAGTGGTCGCTCGGCCCTGTGGGCAGCAGGGACTTTTGGCAGCATCCTGGGCGACTGAGCAGCCCTCTCTAGGACAGCACTGCTCACCCTAATCAAGGGAGGGAACTAGAAAAGGTGTCCCAAACATTGCCTGCCCTACAAACACCCAGTCAGCACACTGTGGCTGGCGGGTCATCCCCTTCAAGCGGTCGAAATCAAAGAAAAAATACAAAGAAACTCCTACTAGGAGCATGGAACATCAGGACATTACTTGATAGAGAGAATACCCCAAGACCTGATAGAAGAACAGCTCTAATCAGTAAAGAACTGGTGCGATATAACATCGACATCGCAGCCTTAAGAGAAACACGCTTACCAGAAGAGGGATCACTCAGTGAACCCACCACTGGATACACCTTCTTCTGGAAAGGTAGAGCCTCAAATGAAGACAGAATCCACGGTGTTGGCCTGGCCATCAAGACCAGTTTGCTCAAACAGCTGCCAGACTTGCCTGTGGGCATCAGCGAGAGGCTCATGAAGATCTGTTTACCTCTCAGCAAAGACCGGTATGCCACAATCATCAGCGCATGTGCCCCAACACTGACCAGCACAGAGGAGACCATCGAGCAGTTCTATTCTGACCTGAGTGCCGTCCTGCACTCAGTGCCCACAAATGACAAGCTGATACTACTAGGAGACTTCAACGCCCGCATTGGCCAGGACCATGGAAGATGGAAAGGAGTGCTCGGCAAACACGGAGTGGGCAAAATGAACAACAGCCTACTGCTACTCAGCAAATGCTCAGAGTTCGAACTCACCATCACGAACACTGTGTTCAGAATGGCGAACAAATATAAAACAACATGGATGCACCCAAATTCAAAACAGTGGCGTCTCATTGACTACATCATTGTACGCCGGCGAGACATCCAGGACGTACAGATCACCAGAGCCATGAGAGGAGCTGAATGCTGGACAGACCACTGATTGGTTAGAGCGACTCTTCAAATGCGCATTGCACCTCGCCATCCAAAACGCACCCAGACAGTTTGTGCATTTTACAACTTGAGTCGTCTTAGAGATCCATCTTATTTGCAAACATTCCAGTCCTGCCTGGACAACAAGCTGTCTGCCAAGGGACCACTCACTGGAAGCTCAACCGAGAAATGGAACCAATTCAGAGACGCAGTGAAGGAAACATCAAAGGCAGTCCTAGGCCCAAAACAACGCAACCACCAGGACTGGTTCGAGGAGAACAACACTGCTATTGAAGACCTATTGAGCAAGAAGAACAAAGCCTTTATGGAGTAGCAAAATAACCCAAACTCTGTTCCTAAAAATGACAGATTCAAGTCTCTCCAAGCCACGGCGCAGTGTGAGATCAGGAAGATGCAAGACCAATGGTGGGAAAAAAAGGCAGAAGAAATCCAGCGGTTTGCTGATATGAAAAACTACAAACAATTTTTCAGTGCCCTCAAGACTGTCTATGGGCCATTAAAACCCACCACCACTCCCTTGCTATACTCTGACGGTGACACTCTCATAAAAGATAAAAAAGGCATCAGCAACAGGTGGAAAGAACACTTCAGTCAGCTTCTCAATCAACCCTCTTCAGTTGACCAAAGCTCCCTTGACCAGATCCCCCAAAACCACTCCATTGAACAACTTGATGTCCCTCCTTCAATAGAGGAAGTCCAAAAATCCATTAAACAAATGAGTGCAGGCAAAGCACCCGGTAAAGACGGGATCCCAGCCGAGGTGTACAAGGCCTTAAATGGAAAGGCGCTCCAGGCATTCCACATAGTGCTAAACAGCATATGGGAAGAGGAAGACATGCCCTGAGGACACAGAGATGCTTCCATCATAGCCCTATACAAGAACAAAGGCTCACGAGCATCCTGTGACAACTACAGAGGGATCTCACTACTCTCCACTGCTGGAAAGATCCTCGCCCTTGTTATACTCAAGACTCCTGTCGTCTGTTTCAGAGCAGAACCTGCCTGAATCACAATGTATCTTCCGACCAGATCACAGCACCATCGACATGGTATTCACGGTGAGGCAAATGCAGGAAAAATGACTTAAGCAGAACCTGAGTCTCTACATTGTCTTCATAAACCTGACAAAGGCGTTTGACACAGTGAACAGGGACGCATTGTGGGTGATCCTCAGCAAGCTCGGTTGCCCAGCAAAATTCGTCAAACTGATCCAGCTCTTTCATGTCAACATGACAGGGGAAGTCCTATATGGTGGATAGACTTCCGATCGCTTCAACATCTCCAATGGCATGAAACAAGGCTGTGTCCTCGCTCCGGTACTATTCAACCTATTTTTCACCCAAGTATTACGACATGCTGTGATGGATCTAGACCTGGGCGTCTATATCAAATACCAACTGGATGGCTCACTATTTGACCTTCGCCACCTGACTGCAAAAACAAAGACAACAGAGAGACTCATCCTGGAAGCTCTCTTCACAGATGACTGTGCTCTCATGGCCCACCAAGAAAATCATCTCCAAACCATTGTGGACAGGTTCTCCACTGCAACAAAACTGTTTGGCCTGACTATCAGCCTCAGCAAAACAGAGGTGCTGTTCCAACCTGCACCAGGGAGGCCAACTAACCAGCCTTGTGCATTACAATTGACAGCACGCAGCTTTCTAACGTCAACACTTTCAAGTACCTGGGCAGCACCATCGTCAACGACGGGTCCCTAGACCATGAGATTAATGTCAGGATCCAAAAGTCCAGCCAGGCACTCGGGCGGCTGCGCTGCAAAGTCCTCCAACACAGAGGTGTAAGCACTGCAACGAAGCTCAAAATGTATAACGCAGTGGTCCTCAGCTCGCTCCTGTACGGTTGCGAGACATGGACACTGTACCAGAAGCACATGAAACAGCTGGAGCAATTCCACCAACGCTCCCTCCGGTCAATCATGAGGATCTGATGGCAGGACCGAATCACCAGTCAGGAAGTCCTCGACAGAGCCAGCTCCACCAGCATCGAAGTAATCCTCAAAACCCAGCTACAGTGGTCTGGACACGTCATCCGCATGGACCCACAGCGAATATCAAGACAAGTATTCTATGGTGAACTGTCAGCTGGACTCTGGAAATAAGGTCGACCAAAGAAAAGATTCAAGGATCAGCTAAAGTCAAACTTGAAGTGGGCTGGCATTACACCAAAGCAACTAGAACTCGCTGACTCTGACAGAAGCAGCTGGCGAACCCACATTAACCATGCCGCCTCCACCTTTGAAGATGAGCGACGTTGACGTCTTGCCTCTGCGCGTGAACACCGACACCAGGCCACAACCACACCTCCCGTAACAACTGGAGTCCCATGCCCCATGTGCCACAAACTGTGCGCCTCAGCCTTTGGACTCCAAAGCCACATGAGGGTACACCGTAGATGAAACTGCACAAAGACAATAGTCATTCTCGATCACCGAGAGACTACCACTGGACTATTGTTTGTATGCCTCCCTGGAGACTCCATTGGGATAGGACCCAATTCAAACCCATAATTCATGACCTCCTAGAAATATGATTCATTTTACTAGCTAGTCAGATGTCACATTAATTCAAACATAAAATACTTAAGCAATATAGCAAATAAAAGGATAAGAAAATCCCCTTTAGTAGAGGGGTAACTTTCCTATAGGCTATCAGTGAAATAGCAGGGAAGGCACAGGGCATATGTGATATGGGGAAATTCATGAAGATTATATATATAGTAAATACAAATGAACAAAACATTGTATAAAGGATACACACACATATGGAGCATATGTGTTCAGGGTACAAATGTGAAGACATATTAAAGATTTTTGTGGTGAATATTGCATACAGATAATTTGGACAGAATATTGCTTTTCATTCTCACTATCAACTACCAAGTATTTATTAGGAGTCTGGTAATTTGTGATTGGTACTGTAAGTTAGAAAGGAAAAATACAGCATTGTCTTTTTCCACAAGTAGCTTACAATTAATAAATTATAGAGGTAAGTCTATAGGAATTAGAAAACAATAACATATAATATATTACATTAGCAAAAATCCAACAATGTATGGAAGTTTCAGTGCTATATAAGTTATGAAAAGGGAAAGGTTGTTATGAATACAGTAACTGGTTTTATTTTTATAGGAAGTGTGGAATTTGACCTGGGTCTGGAGGGATGTGTAGATGGGCTAATATGATAGATTGTTCAATTAGGGTCTGGGTTTAAATTATATTGTCCTACAGGTGATAAGGCTAAAGAAGTTCAGAACAAAGAGGGGTTGGTGCAAAGGGAATGGTAGACCAGAATATAAGCAAAACATATACGGGGGACGGTAAAAGATTGGCAATAATGATGATAATTATAATAATAAATCATATTTCTTAAAAGGCTTTTGTTTTACAAAGTCTTTTCTTCAAATCTTCCTCCTTTGAGAGAGGTAAGACAAATATTTATTATTCCCAAACATCATCAGAGTGACTTGACCAAGGTTCCACAGCAAGTAAATGCTGAGTATGATTCAAAGTCTAGCTTCTGAAAACCTGGTTTTATGAAACTCCAAATTGACCCTTGTCCCTGAAGGCCTGTCTTCAAGAACCCCATTATCTACTCTTGTACCAGATTGAACCATAAACCATCAAGAACCCCTTGATCACTTTAGATAGGCTTAGTAGATATAATTAGGTCTTATATAGATATACAGATATAATTAAGTCTTAAGTACACTTTTTGCTTTCTTAGTTTCTCCTTTTCTATCTAGGCTCCTCCCTGGTACCTTAGCTTTTGGCTCTTGCATCTAGGCCTCTCCTAATCATTTTAGACTGTGGCTATTGAAGGTGGGTGACAGGGCATAAACCCTCTCCCTCCTTTCAAAATCCCTATAAGCACAATGCATTCTTTAGTCTAATGGAAGTCCCAGGCCTGAGGTTCTATGTGGCTTCCCAGATTATTCTACCTTGATTCTACCCTTACTATAAGTATTTTGGTAATTGTGTTTTTTCAGGTTGATACTTCTTATTCCAAATTCAGGGTTTTGTGTTTTTTTATTTTTCATTTTTCCCCTCTACCATGCTGTCATTGGTTGATTTAGGATGAGAGAAATGGCTTGGGTTAGACAATAGAGAGCTATCCTTGGAGTCACAAAGTTGTAGCCCCCAGTGTCAATGACCCAGGAAAATCTCCAAAACCATAAATTGCAGAGGTGTTCTAAATAAGTAGACAGATTCCTTCAAAGGAATTTCCTACATAGATGAAATCACAGTTTAGGTGCATAGTGATGACAAAAGTGGTGCAGTGTGGAGATGCAGCATCAGGGATACATTGAGCCCTAGTAAGTTTCTAAGACTTGAGAAGTTCTCAGAGGCAAAATTAGGCACCTTTCATTCCTAGGAGTGAATGGAGACATTATGTAGCAGCTAGAATTCTGGATCTAGGGTCAGGGAGATCATCCATGTATCTATAAAGAAGTAACAAAATCTCTAAACCTCAGGTAACTCTGAGACTCATCTACTGACTTAAACAATGCTTCACTTTCAGTTCTGATAAAAGGTGTTCTCAAAACAAGAAACTCATAAGTTTCTTTATATGATTAGACATGCAATATGACTTCAGGACTAGTTACATCCATTCCTAAGGATATGAACATTGTCTTGTCGCCCAGGGTTTAAGACCTATGGATTTTTGCTGAAAGGCGTTTCTCATGTCTTGGGGCATCTTTTGTGGTTGTTGTGAATTTTACAACTAAAAAATCAAATAAGATGTCTGGGAATAAGCAGTAATATTGTAAACTTAGATAAGACTTTTGTCTATCTCTCTTTGTTGCTTAGGAATGAGTAGAAGGTTGAATGAGCTAATGCATATGTAATGGCTCCAGGTCATCAGCTGAAAGGCAATAGATGAATTCCAAAATGGTAACTAGAATAATGAAGCAATGACTCATGGTGTCTGTCACTCTGGAGTGACTGGAATTCTGGTATAAAGAATTCTTGGCTCTTTTGACAAGTGTCTTCTTGGCAGTCTCATTCCTTAGAAGTCTTGCTATTCTTGTAAGATTACCAAATAGGTGACATTGGATCTATTCAGGTCAACCAGTACTCTATGATAGGGATCCTAATGGTATTTGGCTGAAGAACATGATTACTTTCAACATATTTGTTTAAAAGATTAAAGAGGAGAGAAAAAAATAGACACACAAAAGACATAATTTATATGTATTATTTTTTTTTGGTTAGGTGATGTCTTCTTTATTGTAGGGAATTTGAATTTAATCAAAATTAAATTAATAAAAAATAATAACAAAAATATCAAAGAGGTACCAAAAATATCCCAAATTTTAATAATCTATATTTTATTAACATAATGATGATGGCAATTAAGCTAACATTTGCATAGTCCTTTAATGTTGCAAGCAATTTACATACATTGTCTCATTTGATACTCAATACTTCAGAGAAGTAGATTTGATTATGATCTCCATTTTGTCCAAGGTTACACAGCTAGTAAGAATCTGTGGCAAGTTTTGAACTCATGTCTTCCTGACTCCAAGACACTTTATTCACTACTTCCTGGGATTCCACCTGTATATATGAATTTTGTCCTTATCCTATCCTCATGTACATGTAATCTCTGCCCACTCAATGGCATTCTCAGTTTGATCTCTTATATCTGTTATTCCCAGAAAAAAATTAGGACAGACTGCCTTACAGTATTCTACCTCTGTAATTATTTACTTTATAACTTTGGGCAAGTCTTAACCAGGGTGGAGTCATAAGAGCTTTGTCCTAGGAAGAACAAGAAATTATGTATTTTACTCCACTCATTCTCTTCTACTTTCTTTTTCTTCTTTCTATTCTTCACAGAAATGTAGTACTATTCTTCCCCTCCTTCTCCAATACCTTAAAAATAGAAGGCTATATTTCATTCCTATTTAGGCCCTCAAATTGCACTGAACTCTACCTCACTTCTTTCAGGTTAAAATATTGCTAAATTAGACTCTAGAATGGGGCCAATAATATTTGTTCCACCTACTCTACATGCAATTTGTAGTCAGGTTTATCTATGAACCATGCTTCCATCATTTGCTAGCCTTGTGACCCTAGGAAAATTATACAAATGTTGGTTTTTTAAAAAAATCTGTATCTGTCTGTTTATTTTAATAATAACACTTGTTCTACCTCTCTGGTGGAAGTATTGTGAGGCAAGTAATAGATTGTAATATAGAATAGTAAATAAGAAATGCCTTTAATAATGTAGTATACTATCTAGAAGTTATATGAACTTACTGACTTACATGAAGCTAATTTTAATTTTTTTTAATTTAAAAAAAATTTTTAAACCCTTACCTTCCATCTTGGAGTCAATAGTGTGTGGTGGTTCCAAGGCAGAAGAGTAGTAAGGGCTAGGCAATGAAGGTTAAGTGACTTGTCCAGAGTCACACAGCTGGGAAGTGTCTGAGACCAGATTTGAACCTAGAACCTCCCATCTCTAGGCCTGACTCTCAATCCACTGAGCCACCCAGCTACCCCCCGAAGTTGCTTTTTAAAATCAAATATTCATTCATTCTTTTGTTTATAACATTCATCTTTTGAAAATGTTGGATTCCAAATTCTCTCCCTTCCTTTAGCCCCTCTCCTACCCATTGAGAAGACAAGCAATATCCTATTCATTTTACATATGAAGTTGTACAAAACATATTTCTATATTATTTTTAAAAACAAGAAAAATAAAGTGAAAAAAATATCCTTCAATATGCACTCAGAATTCATCAGTTCTCTTCCTAAATATGAATAGCATTTTTCATCACGATTGTTTTAGAACTTTATTAGATCATTATATTGATCAGTGTAGCTAAGTCATTTACAGTTGAGGATCATTCCAATATTGCTATTACTATGTATAATGTTCTGCTTCTGCTTATTTCACTCTGTATCAGTTCATAAAAATTTTTCCCATTTTTTTCTGGTCTCCTCATTTCTTATATAACAGAATATATTTGTACACACACACACACACACACACACACATAATGATTTGTTTGGCCATTACCAAATTGATGTACATCTCACAAATTTACTTAAAATATTGATGACTGCATTTCAAAAAGTTGCTTTCCTTTGTAATCGAGTATTTTATTGGGTGTATTTAAAAATATTGTTCTGTGAAAGGGTCTATAGGTTTCACTAGACCTAACAAGTAGTCTATAATATTTAAAAAATATTACAAATCCCTATAGTATAGCAATGTAAGATATTATTTTTTTCATAGGTAGGTAAAAACCATTAATCATCAGATCATTCATCCTTACTCATGGCACAGAAATGAGCATCAATTCCCTGGTAAGAATCAATTATGTTTCAACATCAGTTTGAGCCAGTTGATATACAGACACTTGCAGACATCAGTTCACACCAGTATCCATCTTGCAAAAAATGCACATGAGAGTCAAAAAGAGGGACTGGGAAGTTATAAATTTAATGCAATGCAATTGCAATGGAGCCTTGCCTACATATCCCAGATTCCTAAATGTCAGATATCGCCCTGTTTCAGAAGAATTCACAGATATATCTTTTAGCCCCTTGGTTCTTTGAATCATTGCCAGGAGTGTTTTGGGAGTCCCTTGCAATGCTTTTCCTGGGGTCATTTCTGCAGCATCATATGCAACCATGTAATTAAAAATCTTTCATGAAGCCCTTTTCTGCCTATCTCTAGAGCTATTCAGTGATGAGTAGATGAATCCCCAAAGTCTGTTACATGATTCATATCCTGCTCTCAAGATCTGTGTTGGAGCACCTTCTTCAAGACCAGTGGATTTTAAGGGGCCCTTCAGCCCATTTCTTGACATGGCTTCCATGAAAATCATGCTCCCTATGCTAACAATTGGGACAAATTGTTTACAAGATTCATATGAACTGACATCATAACACTAGAGATTATATATTGCAGTGAGTGGGCTTCTGGGCTTGCAGTCAGGAAGACCTGGGTTCATATTTTGCCTCTGATACTTACTATTTGATCCTAAGCCAGTTATTTGACTTTTTTAAATTTCCAGATTCCATGTTGATACAATTTTTAATAAAACAGCTTTCTTTTCTTTTAATCAATCCTTACTTTCTGCCTTAGAATTAATACAAAGTACAAGTTCCAAGGCAAAAATTGTGATAGGCATTTGGAGTTAAGTGATTTGCCCAGGGTAACACAGCTAAGGTCATCTGACTTTTAAGTGCCCTAAGCAGTGCTGGAGAATCAAGTAATCAACAAGTTTTGTTTGTTTGTTTGTTTGTTTGTTTTTAATTAAGTGCCTGCCAAGTACTTTGCCAAAAGCTGGAAAAAACCAAAGACAAAAATGAAATATTTTTACCTTTAAGGAACTTACATTCTTAAAGGGAAACAACATATACATATTTAAATAACACAAATATATGCAAAGAACTGATCTATTGAGGAATATAAATGGTTATTATCTATTCCAGTGGAGAAAATTCTAATCTTGGAATATTTTCATATACTTAGAGTTGGGAGGGAACTCTTAGGCCATCAAGTCTGATACCTTTATTTTTTTTAAAACCCTTACCTTCTGCCTCAGAATTGATACTAATTCAAAGACAAGAATGGTAAGGGCTAGATAATTGGGCTTAATGACTTTCCCAGAGTCACACAGCTAAGACATAGAAGTGTCTGAGGCCAGATTTGAACCCAGGTCCTCTGTATTCCAGGCATGTTCTTTCCACTGTGGCGCCTACTGCCCCTCCAATGCAAATGAAGAAATAAGGGAGATTAAGCAACTTGCCTAAGTTTAATAAGTAATAGGTATAAATTGAACCCACATACTCTAAATCCAAGATATTACTGCAATGGATAGAGTCCTGGATTTAGAATCAGGAGAACCTGTATTCAAATCTGACCTCATATATTTGCTAGCTGGATCATCCTGGGCAAAGCATTTAACCTCTGCTTGGATCAGTTTTTTATTTGTAAAATAAGGATAATAATATCATCTTCCTCCTAGGGTAATTATGATGAAATGAGATAGCATTTGTCAAGTGCTTTGCAAAATTCGAAGCATTCTTTAAATACTAGCTATCACTATAAGTAACAATTACCTAATGTACTTTTTAGATTCAAGGTCTTTCCTATATTTATGAAAGTTGGTTAAGTTCTGTATGTGCATCATTTCAACTAAGTATCATGACAAAGTTCTGATATAGGTTCTACAGATGAGGAATGTCATGTCTGTCACAGAACCAAGTTTACTTGTGTCTTACACTTACGTCAGAAGTGGGATTTGAACCCATATCTTCCTGATACCACAGACAGAATCCATGTTTACTGGGCTATCAGTAAGAATTATTGAGGGTATATAATATTTAGAACCATCTTGATTCATACAAGAGATCATAATGCTAGCTGCTAGTGCCTTACTTCTGTGATCACTTCCCATTTACTCTGGAAAGATCCTTCTACATAGTGATTTACATTTTTTCTTTCCCATTAGAATGTAAGCTCCTTGAGAGTAAGCATTGTTTTTACCTCCCTGTATAGTCTCATAGCATAGCACAATGATTGGCACATGCAATTAATATTTAACTGGCTGTCTTTATAATATTTGAAGTTTTACCACAATTTAAGTTCTTTTCCCCTCATATAGTAGACATTATATCCACATGGAAGACAACCCAATCTACTTTCTCCAAAACTCTATTTAGAAATCCTAATGAAGAGATTCCCTTTTGTTTTGATAATAAAAAGGAGTTACAAATGTTTCAAGGATTTTCCTGGAAATTATTGCTCTTCCATTTTCTTTCTCTTTAGTGTGAATGATTAGAAATGGAGTAGGATGGGAGTGATTACAGGGTCAAATGGGTAGAGGTTTAAAGCTTGGGCCCCAAATGAATTCTGAGTTACACTCCCTGAGAGTAATCATTTGATAATAAGAATTACACATTTCCCTAAAGCTACTCTAATTTCCTCTAAATTCTCTTATCCAATCTAACTCAATCTGCCCCTACCCACCACTGAAGTCTATAGCTTTGCTGATTAGCTACCAGCACAGAAATCCTAGTTCCCTTGACCTTAGCTTGTTGAAGACCTCCTGTCTTCAAAAATAGGTAAATTCCCAGTATCAAACTTGTCCACTCCTATTCCCAGAGTGCTGAGCATCCCTGAAGAAAGCCAAGAATCATGCTGATTTCAGCCACCATAAAGTGATGAGTAGATTATACATAACCAAAGCTGAGCTCTACTGCTGCCCAGTAATCCTTTTATTCCATGCTCATTGATTGTCTATCTCATTCTACTTAGTGAGTGATCTGAACCTTTCCTCTCTCAACAAGACCCTATTGCATCTTCATTACTTTGATACAAAATCACCTTTAAGAGGTATTATGGAATGAAAGAAAGGGTCTAAAATTTGAAATCAGAACATCAAAATTTAAATCCTATATCTGCCATTGATTAGCTGTTTCACTCTGGAGTGGTTAGGTGCCTAGAATCAGGAAGAGTTCAAATCTTCCTAAGCTGAGTTTAAACCTGGCCTCAGATACTTTCTGTATGGTCCTAGGTAAGTCACTTAATTCTGTTTGACCTAGTTTCCTGATCTGTAAAAAGAGCTGAAAATGAAATGACAAAGCAGGAAAACTCAAAATAGAATCAGGAAAAGTAAGATATGACTGATATGACTGAATAACAGTAACACTAAAAAGATCTTCGTCATCAAACAAAAGGATTGGACTAGATGGCTTCTAAAGTCCCTTCTAACTTTAAATGTATGATCCTTTGACCTACTCTTTTCCTTTCTTCATTGAAAAGATTGAAGTTATTTGAAAAAAATACCCTTAATCCAAATCACTGTCAAATGAAACAAGTTTTAGAAATGGAAAATCCCTTTATTTTGGACTTTTTCGTTGTTCTAAATTTAACTTTCCAAATGAAGCTTTCTTTTCTCTCATTTTGCCACTCCCACCTCTGCCCATACCAGTATAAAGTGTTCTGTCTCTTATCTTATCATCCAATAGTTTGTGATTCTCTTACTTTTATTCTACCTTTGTTATATTTGTCTATCTGATTTTTCCTATTCATTTAGAGGTTCTGTTAACCTAAAAACTACAATCCCCAGCAAAACTAAGATTCCCAGAACCTAACTCACTCCCTGTTGTTACTTGCTGAGATAGATAGGATATAAATTGGGTGGAGTTCCATGTCTAGCACTCTTTCCTTCTTGTTTCGGCTTTGGTTGAGCAGACTTTTTGAGCAGGTAGAAAAACTTAGTCACATGATTCTATTTTGTTAGATAATAAACTTTATAAAAATAACACTTGAAGTATTGGACATTAATTTAACTTTTACAATAGGGACTCTTAATTATCTTTCTATCTCCCCAATAACTTTTCTTATATAATTCCCAATATCCCCAATGCTTTTTCCACAATTGGTACCTATTCGATGTTTGGCCAACAAATAAATAAACCATATGAACCTCTTAAAAAATAAAGAAAAAGAATGCCTTTAATTTCTGTGGTTCATTTCTCTTTAGCATCATATATTCTCTTTCTCTTCTTGACAAGAATAAACTTTCTATTTGCACCTTTGATTTTGTCTATCACTACCTTTCTCTACACACAGATACACACACATTTCCTACAACTTTATTCTAGCAATAATCTTTTTGTTCATCTTCAATTTGTCCTTCAATTAATAATTTCCTTTCCTTGAACAAACATGTTCAAATTTCCCAAGTCCTTTATTCATAATGCTTTCACTTAGCTCTTATATCACATCTAGCTACCATCTCATCTCTTTCCTTCTCCTCTTTTTAGACAGACTGATTAGAAAAGAGGTCCATACCTAAGATCTCTATTTGCTTTTAAATACTCAGTCTTTTAATCTTTTCAATATGACTTCTATTTTTACCACTCTATGGGAATGACTTCATTAAAAAATACCATTGAATTCTGTCACTAAATCAAAGGCCTTCTTTCTGTCCTTACCCCATCTGACTTATCTGTAGTACTTGATGCTGATGTGGTTGGCTCTCCCTCCTCCCTTTTTGAACTTTTATCCTCCTTTGGTTTCCATAACTACAATCTTCCTTGGTTCTTCTACCACTTTTTGAACTCTTCTTCTGATTCCTTCTCTAGTTCTTTGTTCTCTTCTGATACCTTAAGATGATTTACCCCTAAGGTTAAATTCTTAACATATCAATTTTTTCCCCACACTATCCTGTGGCAATCTCATTTACTCGCACAACTTCAATTAGAATCTCCACTCTGGGGGGCTGCTGCTAGACAGTTTAGTGGATTGAGAGTCAGTCCCAGAGACCACCGGAGATCTTGGGTTCAAATATGGCCTCAGACACTTCCTAGGTATGTGACCCTGGGCAAGTCACTTAACCCTCATTGATTCCAAGATAGAAAGTGAGGGTTCTGAAGTTCAATCTCCAGTTTTACTCTCTTCAGAGCTCTAGAACCAAATTTCTATTTTTTTAAACTAGAGCTACTACTAGATGTATCTCCTTTGCAATAACTCCAAAACTGAAATTATTTTGCCCAAAATTCTTTCTTCCATTTTACTTCACTGTTTCTGTCAATTTGAAACTTTATAGTTTTTCTTTGACAATGTAGAGATAAAAAACCTGCTCAGCTTGAAAGTTCCAGAATTGAAGTTCAAATCCTAGCTCTGTCACTTATTTTCCATGCCTCAGTTTTCACATTTGTAAAATGAAGAGGTCAGATTACATGGTTTCCAGGTCTTTTGTTTTTCTTTCTGCTCTAGATCTATAACTTCATGAACATCTTCTCTCTCTTCCACTCCAGTGAACTACCAAGTCCATAAAATCTTTCCTAGTTGTTAATGACTTCCCATTTCAGTACCTTACTCCATATCAATTTCAAATAGGACACTGTGGTAGAGTAGTTAGAGAACTTCAAAGCCAGGAATGACATCAGATGCAATTATTTTACAAGAATTGACAATGATACTTTAAAGGACAAATCTCTAAGACTCTAAGTTTCAGAGAAAATGTTGACTGATGTGTATAGGATATTTTTCTTGCTTGGGACTTCCCTATAACCAATGAAATTATAAGTCCAGTCCCTTGCTCTAGATAAATATATTATATACATCTGCATATATAACAACAGTTTTGCTATAACTTAGAGCACATGCAAAGAATAGTAGGAGATAAGGCAAGAAAGTTAGCATAGCTTCAAATATCCCTTTAAAAATATGAAAAGATATTAGCTTTATAATGTTGAGTTTAGGTTGGGAAGGGATGTGGGGAAGAGAAGAGACAGAAGAAACTCCCTCTCCAGGCCAAGGATAAATTAGCTTAGGACAAAAGTAGTTCAGTGATCATTTATCATGTAGAATATAGAGACTAGAAATCTGGGATCCCTGTTCTGGCTTTGTAACTCAAGGTCAGGAAGCTCATGGCTCTGCTCATTATTTCTATTTTTAACCATTTTATTTGATCATCCTTCCAAAATAGCACAACCATCTCATAGCATCAACTTCTTCCTCTCTTATCAGAAAATCCATTGAGAGGCAGAGAAAGAGGTGACCAAGGCTTATGATAGCAAGGAATGTGAGCAAGGTATCTAATTGTTCCTGATGAGAAAGGAAGTTGAAGGTGGATCTGGGATGGAGAAACCACTACAGGTGTTGAGGAGTTAACAATCAAAGGAGCTGAAAGTGCTAACAAATGGGAAAGCCAGAGAGAACTGAAATGCTGCTATTCCTCTAATCTATCCTCTATAAATTATAGATAACCTGCCATCACAAGAAGGGTCTTGAAAGCTTTCATATCATTCTCTGTCTGGCAGAGGCTGGAAACCTTTCATCGTCCAGTCCAAAGAAAATTATGAATTGTTTCCATTTGAGAGTAAACTGGCTTCATGCAAAAATGATTGATGAGTTTTTCTCTATAGCACCCCCCCCACTCTACCAATCCTCCCACTCAACCCCAATAATATGGGTTTCTCTTGGGGAAAAAAAGTGCTTCTTCAAAACACCAATTTGCCTTCCATGTGAGATGGGTGCCTTTAGTAAGTCCTAGTCAAAAGGAAGTCCAGATCTGAGAGCCTAAGCTATTATCCATGGAGCACGTAAATACTCCCACGAAGACAATCTCAGTGATGAAAGAAAATTAGTCTTGTTGAACACTTAAAGAAATCCTAAATCTAGATCCATACTAGCAACCTCTTAGTCAAATGTAGTGTGATTTGTTCACATCAGTTAACAGCTCAACAAGCATTTACCAAATGCTTGCTGTGTGCTACACACTGTGTGAAATCCTGAAGGTACTAAGCTAAATCAGGGAAAGCATTAAATATTTAATGACTCCTTCCTCCTCCTTTCCTGCCCTCCTTCCTAGTCTTACTTATCAGCTATTCTTGGAGTACTAAATTCACAGAGTTCTAGATAAATACCTAGAAGAGACCTCAAGGACAAACTAGTCCAAATCCTTAATTTTAAGGAAAATTTATTTCTAAAGAAATTAAACTGATTGCTCAAGGTCAAATTTGTTTTATCAGGTCATCACTTAGGGGACTGAGATTATTGAAGTGGGGAGGGAGAAGAAGAAAATAAAGAACCTATATATTAGGCTTTCCAATAGTCATTTCCTATGGAAAGTAGATTCAAATAATAATAAAAACCATTATATATTCTATTCTTTGTGCTTCTTTGATTCTTTGAATCACGTGACCTTTATTTTCAATCATGTAAATCTAGAATTACTGATATTTTAGGTTCCTAGATTCCTTTCTGCATGTTTCCTTTTATTGCTTTAACTGAGCAATTTTATATTTTTGCATCCCCCCAAAAATTAAATTCTATATACTGGTAAAAAATTGATATAATCTTCTAGTACCTTTCTAAGGATCTTCAAGAGTAAGTGTAACTAGAATTATGAACTGATCTAATCATTCTAGAAAACAATTTGGAACTATTCAAAAGGGCCATAAAACTGAATTCCATTTGACCCAGCAATACAACTACTAGGTGTGTATCCCAAATAAATTTTTTTAAAAAAGGAAAAGGACATAATTTTTATAGCAATTCTTTTTGTGTTTATAGAGAATTGGGAATTGAGGGGATGCTCATCATTTGGGGAATGGGTAAAAAAGTTGTAGTATATGATTCTGATGGATTACTATTATGCTATAAGAAATGATAATCAGCATAGTTTCAGAAAAAACCTGAAAAGACTTGAAAGAACTGATGCAAAGTAAAATGAGCAGACCCAGGAAAATAGTTCACAGATGAGCAGCAAAAATGATAAAACTGTGAATGACTTAGCTATTCTCAGCAACACAACAATCTGAAATCTGCAGGATTTATAACAAAAATGCTATCCATCTCCAGAGAAAGAACTGATATACTCTGATGCAGATTGAAGCATACTTTAAAAAAAAAACAACCTTACTTGGAATCAATACTGTGGATTTTGACCACTAGGAAGTATCTGAGATCATATTTGAACTCACATCCTTCAGATCCCAGGCCTGGCACTTTATCCACTATACTACCTAGATATCCCCATGTATACTTTTAAATTTAACTTTAGAAAAAATTTAAATGTCATTTAGAAACAATTTTTGATGATTACTTTCTGACATTTTGTAATTTAGATTCTCACCCAACCTGCCCCCCACCTCCAGAGGTGGTAGATAGTCTGATATAGATTATATCAGTGCTTTCCTGCAATATATATCTCCATATTCCTCACACCATGATAACAGAAACATATCACAGGTACAATATAAGGTCTTGAAGGAAATAAATTAAAAGATGGAGTGCTTTGGTCTGCAATTAAACTTAAAAGTTCTTCTTTGGCTATGGATAACATTTTTTATCATAAGTCCTTGGGGTTACCTTAGGACCTTGTTTTGCGAATAATAGTTTAGTCCTCCATAGTTGTTATTTGTATATAATATGCCTCTGGTTCTGCTCACTTCATTTTGCATCTCTTCATATAATTCTTTCCAGGTTTTTCTGAATTCATTCTGTTCATCATTTCTTATGACCAAATAGTATCCCATTACAACCATATATAACAACTTATTTAGCTATTCCCCAGTCTATAGATATTCCCCCATTTTCTAATTCTTTGTCACTGCAAAAAGAGCTGCTAACAATATTTTTGTACATATATATATATATTTTTTTTTTCCCTTATCTTGGATCTCTTTGGGATATAGATCCAGTAGTGATATTCTGAGTCAAAAGATATGCATAGTTTTATGGCCCTAAGGGCCAGGTTCCATATGGCTCTCCAGAACAATTTTATTAGTTTACAGATGCACCAACAATCTATTAGTTCCCCAATTTTCCCACGTTCACTTCAACATTCATCATTTTCTTTTTTAGTTATATTAGCCAATCTGGAAGATGTGAGGTGGTATCTCAGTTATTTTGATTTGCATTTCTCTAACCAATAGTGATTTGGAGCACTTTTTAATATAACTATTTAATTTCTACATCTGAGAACTTCCTGTTTGTATCCTTTGACCTTTTATCATCGGGAGAGTGCTTTGTATTTTGCCAATTAGACTCAATTGTCCATTTATTAGACAAATGAGGCCTTTGTCAGAGATACTTGCCTATTTAAATTTAATATAATAAAAAATATCCATTTAATTTTTTTGCTATGTTCTCTGGCTTACTTGGTCATAAATTCTTCCCTCATCCATAAGTCTGACAAGTAAACTTTTCTATGTTTCCCTAATTTGTTTATGATATTCCTCTTTATTTCTAGATCAAATATACATTTTTGATTTCATTTTGGTGTATGGTATGAAATAATTGCTCTATGTCTCTGCCACATTGCTTTCCAGTTTCCCCAGTAGTTTTTGTCAAATAGTTTGTTCTTCCCCCAAAGTAGCTTAGATCTTTGGTTTTATTGAACTGTAGGTAACTTTGGTCACTAATTATTATATTGATTATCTAACCTATTCTGTTAATACACTATTCTCTTAGTCAGTACCAGATTGCTTTGATGATTACCACTTTATAGTATATTTTGACATCTGGTATGGATAGTGTACTTTGTCATTTTGATCTAACTTTGGCTTGTTGATTGAAAGTATAGGTGTATTATATTCTGAGAAGCAAGGAATTATGATCTCTTATTGAATTAGGGATTCAATAATTGGTCTAATACCCTCTATTGCTTCTTTACTTAAGGGATATTGAGGTACACAAGGAACTGGTCCTTCCTTAGTCCTCACCCTTACAGGAGTAGCTGATTTCAATAGACCTACATCTGTGGAAGACTTTGACCATAAATCTTCAGGGATATCCTCAGGTATAGGATAGATTGAATCCAAGGCATCCTCTGTATTGACTGAATCTAAGAACAGCAATGGAAAAGTTTTCAGAGATTCTTCTGGTACATGTAATGAGATATCACCGGTATCAGTACATTGAATTGTTGCTTGTAATTTACATAATAAATCCCTACCTAGAAGATTCATGGGACAATCTGGCATACAAAGAAATGCATGATCCACAGATAAAGGACCTAAAATAATTATTTTAGGTTTTAATTTTGCTACTCTCTCTGGTTTCCCAGTAGCTCCTATTACTTCCATTGTACCCACAGCTCTACAATTCTTAGAAAGACTTTGCAAACTGATTTACTGGCTCCAGTATCAACCAAAAGTGCATATATGTGATCTCCAGATCACAGATACATATGGTTCTGTACTGTTTGGAGGTTGAGATGTTTCTAAAACTTGTGCTAGCACAGTAACATCAGTACAAAGCTCAGTCATTTCCTGTCCATCCAAGTTTACATCTGCTTGAACTACATGATATTCCCAGGATTTTGTATCTTTAACTCCCTCATCAGCTTTTTCATTACTTGCGTATACTCTCCATTTTGGTATCATTGTTCTCATTTACAATATCATTATCATTATCCAATTTACATTCTTCAGTATTTTCCCTTATTTTTACATTCATTAGAATTTTCTACTAAATTTTTATTACAATTTCCTTTTTCCTTACAATTATTAACACTAATATTATCATTTGATTCAATCAATTCATCTATATCTTCATTGATCTTATTACCATTACACTAATTTTAATTTACTCTCCATTCATTATCCCTTGATTTAATTACAGAAGTACAACTTCAGAAGGAACATGCTACCTTGCTCTGATCACATTTAACTACCTGACTATATTTAGGCCTTGCTCCAGACTTAACCCAGTCTTGCATAGTGTTGAGATCTAGTGCTTGTGGTCCTTGGCAACAGGCATTTTGACACATATTTCCATTATTTGTTCTTGAGTAGTTTATTTAAAATAAAAAGGATGAAGGAAAGGGAAATGGGAAAGGGTGAAATCTGAATTCTTTTTTTTTTAATTTTTTTTAAATTTTTTTTTTAAACTCTTACCTTCCATCTTGGAGTCAATAGTGTATATTGGCTCCAAGGCAGAAGAGTGGTAAGGGCTAGGCAATGGGGGTCAAGTGACTTGCCCAGGGTCACACAGCTGGGAAGTGTCTGAGGCCAGATTTGAACCTAGGACCTTCCATCTCTAGGCCTGACTCTCAATACACTGAGCCACCCAGCTGCCCCCAAAATCTGAATTCTTTTACCCACTAAATAAACAACATCTGACTTACACAAGACTAAAGCCCAAGTTATGTAAAGGCAAGTCCAACAGGGGATCAGTATCTCACAAAGAGTCCTTGGTGAGCCAGAAACAGGAATCCCAGGTGTAATGTCCACAGATGGTCTCTTCCAAGTAGATATTCTACCCTTCAGTCACTATCCAGCAAAAGACTGAAGAATGACTCCACACCACAGTCAGTAGACATTAAAAAGGTCAGTATCTTGATGGATGGGTTTCAAGATGATTCATACATATACCTGTCTCCTTCCTCTCTCAGGTCCAGAGTGACAGTTAACCAAATGTCCCTAGGAATTCTGACCAAACCAGGCTCAGGAATATTCTAATCTCAAGACCCTGTCCATCATTCCTTGCATCCTTTATTTTCCATTGCTACAATAGGCCTCTGAAGCACACTTAAAACATATATACATATATATAATTTTTTTTCTTGGTGGGATTTGGTCTGTGTTTTCTTTTACTACATGGCTAATATGGAAATATGTTTTGCATGACTGCACAAATACAATCTATATGAAATTGTTTGCCTTCTCATGGAAGGAGGAAAAAGTGGAAAGAATTTGGAAATCAAAACATTTTTTAAACATTAAAAATTGTTTTTTTAATGTGTAATTTGGAAAAAATCCAATATGTGAAATAAAAAAAATGACAAAAAATAATAAGCCTAACAGTAGAGAGTATAATATAAGGATATTTTAATCAATTTTCTCATCTTCTGGTGAAGTTATCTGTGACCCTTCTAGGAACTTTGGCCATAATAGAATTAGTTTTTATCCTTAGAAGTATTTCTCAACAACACTAACTCTTTTTATATGGATCTTACCATGACAATTTCACCTCAAATCCCTCTGTCCTGAAATATTTTCCTGCTTTGTAGAAGAAGGCATTTGTTCATGATGGTTATATCCAGGGATATGTTGATAAAAATTTAGCAACCAGTTCTTCAAGACTCATGATTTGCTTTTAAATTTAATCTGTATTATTAACATTTTCTCCATCACTTTCTTAAGCCTAGACAATCAACAAAGCAGTAAATCAAACCCTGATTTGTAGCATATACTGATTTCTGAGATTTAAATGCTCACATTGAAAATCTACCATTTGTCTCTCCTGAGCTGATAAAATGGACACTCACACACTCCTGATTAATGTGGATACCATTTTTTTTATTACTGTATTTTGGAATAATGTGGCCTGCATCATGAACTAAATGCAAAAAGGGCTTTTTGGAATTCTAATCTGCTTGTGCATCTTTTCAAAATAATTTGAGTTATCAGTGGCACTTCAAGCTAAGGTATCCAAAGGTACCCATTAAAAAAAGGCACATTAATACATTGTGTTTTATATACATATATGTATTAATATTTATATACATATTTATATACATATAATATTTATATACATATATGTATATAAAACACAATGTATTACCACCCAGTGCTGCTCAGTCATATAAAATAATGTCATTCCCAGTTTAGACTAGATGAAACTAGAGGTGAAATTGAGAAAAGACTAAAATTGGAAGGAGAAAATATTGAATAACTTGAGGCCATTAAAAAAAGCTATACTTAATGATAATTCAAGAAATTAGGCCCAATAATGAAATATGTGTTATGATATGGAGCATAACATAATAGAACATCAATAACTCAAATTATTTTGCAAAAGAGATGGACAAGAATATTAAGAAAATTTAAAAAAAAATTTTTTTTTGGCTTTACCCTTGGATTGGGCACCTCTGCATACTGTGGGAGGACACCAAGACCTCATGGCTCCCTGGTGTCCAGGAATACAGGAAGTTGTTGGTCTTGAGCTCTTGGTCTGGAGACTTTCCTGGTAGAACAGCTCACACTCGGTCTTTGACCAGGAAGCAGGCTCAACCTTTTTGACTTTTCCTGGCTCCACTCACTTTTGGCTAGCAAATGGAGAGAAGCACAGCAAACTCAGATTAGTTAGGCATGGTCAGGTGATAATGTGATTAGCCCTCTCTCTAACTCCAACCTTTACTAGCAATAAATAATTATTGAATGTTAATCACAATAATATACATGTTAACATATATGAAATACATATAAAATAAACATAATATATCTAAATACATTTAGATATGTTATATAGCTGGCATAATATTTTCAGTTTTGTGAATTTTGTCATGGTATATAATGAAAGTATTCATCCTGCACTCTCTTGATTTGCCTGCTTTACTAATCAGTGCTGTCTACACTGAGACATCTCTAATAGATGACGTGTGTTATTTATCATTTGTTCTGGTCTATATTGCCTTCTCGTGGTACCAGAATATGAAGGAGCACAACTTGTTTCATTGTCTTCTATGACAAACTGATTTTCACCACAGTTTTGAGTTGGGGCAGCCAATTCCATTTCTTAAATTCATATAAGTTCATCACATTAACCAAAATACTAACCTAATCAATAGTATGATCAGATTAGCTTCACCTCGCATGGTTGGGAAGTACCTCTTCTACACTTCATTCTTGTTAGTATTTCATTTTTTTGTCTTTCTCGTCTCCCATACTGGATGATACAAATGGCTGATTAAGCTTTCACAAAGTTATTGTCGTTGTTGTTGCAGTTATTTAAAGATAGTATAGCCCAGTGATAGTGAACCTTTTAGACATGGCATGCTGTGCCCCTCTTCTCAGTTGGGAGCCATGTGCTGGCTCCCCCCAAGACTGAATGCCTTACCCTCTCCCACCACCATCTTACCCCAGACAGGGAAGGGGAAAGGGAGGAAATGACCCAATCATTTCACTCAGTGCAATGAGGAAGTGTTTCCATTGGTCTGCTGGTCAGGAGGGTGGGAAGATGAAGTGGAGAGGGAAAGAGAGTAGCTTGAGTGTTCCACTGAGGGGAGAGAGGAAGTACTCTCATTGAGCTATTCAGCAGAAGGGTGGGGAGCTGTGGGGGAGAAAGGGAGGAGAGCAGCTCTGCCCCAGTCCCTTTGCCTTTCTAGTAGCTAACTCTGACAGAGCAATGGCATATGCGCCCACAGAGATGTCTCTGCATGCCATCTTTGGCACATGTGCCATAGATTCACTGTCATGGATGTCATGGATATAGTCTTTCTTTCTCCACTCCCACACCAGATGATAGAAATGATTATGAGCTTTCTGATTGTTGTTATTATTGTCATTATTGTAATTTAAAGGCAATATAGCATAAGGTAACACTCAGTTCCTTCCTCTAACACATATTTACTGTTATATCCATGATCAGTTAATTAGTGAGCATTTATTATGTACTTACTATGTTTTTTATGTTATTATTATGTACTTACTATGCAAGGGGTGTATGGGGTGCTCAGGGAGGAGGAGTATCTCTGGTATGGAGGGCTCATCGTGCCCTTCTAGGGCAGCTCTCCAGCTTCTGACCCTCACCTGACACCCAGCTCTCACTTGTGGCTCCTAGTAGCTGCTAGCATGCGGCAGCAGCCACACCCCGGGCAACGGCTTTGGCAGGCCAGCTAAACCTTGTGAGGGTAGCCATCCAGTCATGGACCCCTGGTGAACTAAGGCTTTGCTCACCCAGCATGTGAAGACTGCTTCGGCCAAACAGACAGAAGAAACCAATAAGAAGTTTCAACGGCTGAGAGGGCGACGCAGCAAAGCACTGTGGAGTGCTTAGGGCGTGTTGGAGCACAAAAGACAACATGGCCATCCAATGCAGCTGAGGAAGTCTCCAGGTGTAATGACTTTTCCTGCCACTGGACCCAGGCTTCCAACGCCAAGAGAGTGGGACTGTCTCTGTGCATCAACTTTTCCACTTAAATCTCCTTCACACACAAGTGTTTTTGTGCACACTCATCTACATCACAGATGAAAGCGCACAAAGACCATGGTAGGTTACTGAGAGACTACTACTACTACTACTATATGCAAAGGCTATGCTAAGCCCTGAGAATAAAATAAACAAATAAACAGGAAAAAGAATATCCTTCATCCCAGGAATTTGCATTCTAATGGGAAAGAAAATGAGTCAACAATTAGATACATACAATTGTATATAGAGTAGATGGAAGGAAAGTCATTTAACCTTAACCCTAGACAACTTCTAGGATGATGTTCTACATTGTTATATGAAAATATGTTTTGTATGATTTCAAATGTATAATTGATATCATATTGCATGCCTTCTCAAGGGATGGCAGAAAAATAAGTGGGAGGAAAAAATTTGGAACTCAAAAAAATTTAACCATGAATGTTTAATTTTTTTTTTTTAATTGGGAGAGTCAGTTAGAGATTCAATGGATATATGGCCAGACCTGAAAACAGGAGGTCCTGAGTTCAAGTCAGAATTCAGACACTTCCAAAATATGTGACCTTGGGTAAGTCACTTAATCCTGAGTGCCTCTCCCTTACTACTCTTCTGCTTTGGAATCAATACTTAGTATTAATTTTAATAATGTAAGGGTTTATTTTTAAAATGTAATTGGGAAATACTTTTAAAAATAAATAAAATATATATTTTTTAAATTAAAAAGAATATGTGTTACAAATTGCAAATTTGCCTCATGGAGGATTTGCAAGTTTGGACCAAAAATTATCATTTGAAAATTATTATTTTTAATTTTTTAATTTTAAAAATTTATTTAGAATATTTTCCATGATTAGATGATTCATAATTTTCCCATTCCTCTTCCCTCTCCCCTCCCAGAGCTGACAAGCAATTCTACTGGGATATACATTTATCATTGTTCAAAATAACCATGTTATTCATATTTGCAATATGTGTGATCTTGTAACATCAAAACCCTGACCATATCCCTAACAAACCACATGATCAATCATATGTTTTTCTTCTGTTTCTGCTCCCAGAGTTCTTTCTCTGGATGTGGCTAGTGTTCTTTGTCATAAGTCCTTCAGAATTGTCCTGGATTATTGCATTGCTGCTAGTACAGAAGTCCATTGCATTTGATTGTGCCACAGTGTATCAGTCTTTGTGTACAATGTTCTCCTGATTCTACTCCTGTCACTGCTTCAATTCCTGGAGGTTATGGAATTCCTCCACTTTATTATTCCTTTGAGCGCAATGTCACAAACATCACCAACATATACCACAATTTGTTCAGCCATTCCCCAATTGAAGGGCATCCCTTCATTTTCCAATTTTTGCCACCACAAAGAGCACAGCTATGAATATTTTTGTATAAGTCTTTTTCCTTATTATCTCTTTTGGGTATAAACCCAGCAATGCTATGGCTGGATCAAAGGGCAGATAGTCTTTTAAAGCCCTTTGGCCACAATTCCAAATTGTCCTCCAGAATGGTTGGAATAATTCACAACTCCACCAGCAGTGTATTAGTGTTCCAATTTTACCACATCCCTTCCAACATTTATGACTTTCCTTTGCTGCCATCAGTCAATCTGCTAGGTGTAAGGTGGTACCTTAGAGTTGTTTTAATTTGCATTTCTCTAATCAGGAGAGATTTTGAAAACTTTTTTTCATGTGCTTATTGATAGTTTTGATTTAATTAACTGAAAATTGCCTATTCATGTCCCTTGACCATTCAAAAATCATTTTAAATAAATCTAGGAAGGAAGAAAGGAAGGAGAAAGAAGATGTCAGAAGTTCTCTATTCTTCTTAACATAACAGATGATAAATCCCTATACTAAAAATCTAAACTCCAAAAATGGTTAGCAAATTCAATAAAATAAGCTTCACTAGAACTAAAACATCATCACAAAGTTCTTACTTATAATTACATGAATATAACATTAAGAATTAAAGATTCTAGAATGAGGTTTTTACTAGATTTAATAGTACTGAATACTCATGAATTTAAAAAAAAATCCAAATGTACATAATAAAAAGCTCTCAATATATAGAGAACTAGCAAGAAAAAAAAATCTAAACTATGGGGAAATAGAATGAAGTACATATCATCCCTCTCTACTTTTCAAGTTATTCTAATAATGTTGTCAGTAAATCTAGAGATGAACCTACATCTTAATATTTTTATCCAGATATCAAAAGCAACTATTTTATCCACCTAGGCAATAGTCTACAATATATTAAAGATAAACAAACAATAGTAGGATATAAATTTGTCCTTGAAACATTTCTTTCTGGATTCCACAAAATATAAAATTAAAATTAAAATAATATCCCTATATTCAGGGTAAACTGGTAAATATTTAAGAATTGGTTCTCTTGAGGGAAAAAAGTTTAACATAAATTAAAAAAAAATTAAACCATTACTTGCCATTTTTGAATCAATGGTAATTATTAATTCCAAGACAAAAGAGCAGAAAGGGCTAGGAAATTGGGGTTAAGTGACTTGCCCAGGAAAATACAGAGTGGCAGTGGCTAAGGTCAAATTTGAACCCAAGACCTTCTGTCTCTAGTCTTGCCCTCAATTAACTGACCCACATAGCTGTCCCTATTGATATTTCTCTATTACATTTTTAAGACTAGAAAATCAGCAAAACAAGCCAAAGCATGACTTGTAGAATTTGCTGATTTTAGAGATTTAAATGTCTGAAGTGAACTGAAAATTTAACATTTTGAGATAGCTTAGCAGGCTCCAAAACACCCATGCCTATATTATTTTCTCTTATTAGATCTGCTAAGGAATCTACTTATGTTCTTGGCATTTCTCCATCTAGAGAAAAGGCAAATATGTCCCCTAAATATACATTGCTCTTTAAAGTCCACCATGCGTGTTATAATTAGAGTGCACAATCTGATCATCTTATCCATTAGGTTCAGTGTCTTGGCCAAAGCCAAACAGCTCTTCTAACTTCATCCTGTGTCCTTACAAGTTCTAAAGTCAAAAGAGACATAGTATACTAGAGTTTATTGGGCTTTACCTTCTCCTGGCTACTTATCTTCACTTCATGCTTTGGCTCTGCTCCCGGACTTGGTAATGATCCCCACTGTGTGAGTCTCTGAGCTCCTGGTCCATTTTGATGTCACCTTAGCTTTTTCACTTTCTTCACAGCTGTGCCCTTTAGTCAACCAGCAGATGCTATTTCTGGTCTAGATGGACCAGGCCACAAAGATGCTATCATTCTCCTTTGACAAACCAACTTAATAAACTAAAAGTGTTTCTCCCTGACCTACTTGCTCTGCTCAAAATTTCACTTCTAAAATATACTTGATATCTACAAGCTATAGACCTACACCCATGATAATTAATTTCTCCCTCAGTAGGGCATCAATACATTTCAAATATTTATTAAGTCTTAGCTTGCCCTCTTTCCTCTCTTACCACAAAGCCAAGCAGCTCTTTAACTTCTTTTCTCTCCTGAGTCAAATCACTCGATTTCCTTTAATCATTTTGGAATTTTGCTTTCTGAACTCCCTTAATTTGGTGATATCTCCCTAGTAGTAAGTGTATCCATCACAGCTGGACAGATCTGTTCCCTTTTAATGTTTGGCCCATTATTTCATTAAGTATTAATATCAGGCTCCTTCAGATGTTATTTCCCAGACTCCCACTTCATTTTTTGATGGTGGGCATGACAGTTTTCTGATCTTGTTCTAACTTGTTTTCAAAAAATTATGAAGAACTTGTAGAAGCAGTATTGTATAGTAAATAGAGTTGGCACAGGGGCCCAAAAACCTTAAGTTCAAATTCTTTCCATTACAAATACTACTTGCATGCTTATGGTCAAGTCACAACCCATTCCAGGCAAATTTCTAAGACTATAAATTGTGGAGAGGAGTTTCTTAATATAGAAGCTCCCTAAGCAATAAAAACATTAAGTTTGTATCCCTATTCCTTTTAGGATATAGGATGAACTGTTCCCACTTTATTCTGGGGAATATGTTATCTTGCTAAGGAAATTTATGCGCATTTATTTTTTAAGGTTCAATTCAACATACATCTATCTGTAAATCTCTTCAGAAGAGACTACTGAACAGACATTTTTTTAGTCATGTCCTACTACTAGAGTGATTTATCATTTCTTTATATAGCTCATTTTACAGATGCAAACAGGGTTATGTAATTTTCCCAAGATCATACAAATTTGAACTCAGATCTTCTTGACTCTAGACTCTGTGCTCTATTCACTGTCACCTAGCAGCCCTGTAAATAGTAATATTTTATATTTAAATACTATTTAAGTATTGGCTAGGCACTTCACCTATATTATTACATTTGATTCTCACAACAACCCTGCAAGGTTATTACTGTTTTTCAGTTATTTTTTCAGTCCTATCTAACTCTTTGTGATCCTATTGGAACTTTTCTTGGCAAAAATAGTGGAGTGGTTCTCCATTTTCTATTCCAGCTTATTCTATAGATGAGGAAACGGAGTCAAATAGGTTTAAGTAACTTGAGTTGGGCAAGGTGGGGCTCACACAGCTAGTTTCTGGTTCTGGTTCTTAACTCCAGTCTTGGAACTCTTTCCAATTGCACCACCCTCTGAGGGTAGACCAAAGAAAGCTTTATTCCCTGTCACTCCCAACCTGTCAAACTTCCCCCATCTTCCCCTTTCTTTGCCTGCCTTTTGGCAATGTGCATTTCCCTAAGCCTTCATTATTTTCTAATTGTACACATTTATTCTCTTCATTTTTCTTCCTAGAGACAAGCATAAAATTACCTTCATGTGACAAGCATTGGAGAACCATTATTAATGGTCTCTTTATTCCTTGTCTTAGCTTTTCTCTAGACCAAGATATATTTGTAAGAGCCTGTTTGCATTTTACACTTGTTCATGACCATGACTGCTACTTGACTAGTCTTATTATTTTTCATCTGGTGAGTTGTTTTAACTGATTTCCATACCCAACCCCATATCCATTTCCTACAGTAAATCAATTGTTTATCTTAGGTTTGTGAACATTTTTAGAAATGTTTCATTGAGACTAAGTTGTGAGTATTATACTTCTAACCCCTTCTCTTCCCTCTTCTATCCATCTGCAATGTATCTGGTGCTTTCTATTTTATTTTCCTAAGTGTAATTTCCTGTCCTCTAATCCATCCTATAGGGCCGCTAGGTGGCACAGTAGAGGACCAGACCTAGAGTCAGGAAGATTCATTTTCCCAAGTTCAAATCTGACCTCAGACACTTATAACTGTGTGGTCCTGGATAAGTCATTTAACCATGTTTGCCTCCATTTTCTCATCTACAAAATGACCTGGAGACCTCCAGTGTTTCTGACAAGAAAACCCTGAATGGGGTTACAAATAGCTGAATATGACTGAAAACAAATGAACACAAATAAATCCATTCTATATGCTGTGTCTAACCCAATCTCCCCAAAACATTAATACTAACCTGATGTTTCCCCACCAAAGAAGTTATAATAGCTTCTTATTGGCCACTACCCTAAATCCAATTCCTTTGCCTACCCCTCAATATCTATGCAGTTCTGTGACTAAGTAGAAGGAATTCAGGATTTGGTGCCAGAACAATTAGGTTCAAAACTTGGCTTGGCTACTTGCTCCTTATGTGAAGCCACATTAACTTCTCTAGTCAGTAGCAAAATGATTGGGAGTGGGACTAGATGATCCCAGAGTTCTCTGTATCCCCGGATATATAATTCAGCATTGAATATTTATTCATCACAATTCTCTCTCACAAACCCTCAATCCTAATGTAAGAATTTAAATTTAGGCTTTTATGCTAATATGAAAGTTCTAAAGTAATAATGTGACCACCAATTTAAAAATATTACAGCTTAAGTCAAAATAACTTTTAATAGCTTTATTTACAAAAAGGTAGAAAGAGTGAAAGTGGAAAAATGTAGATAAATAGAAAGGTTCTAATAAGCCTACCAGTCCTTCTCCTGAAAAGCCAGACTCAGCCCCAGCAGGGCTTCCCCAAGACTCTGTCGCCACAGATTTTCCCATAATCCTCAGCCAATAGTCTTGGTAGTGTCTTTAGCCAGGTTTCCACCAACATTCTTCCTCTAAAGCTAAGGCTCCAGAACCAATCTCTCCAAAAGCCAGGAAAGGAAGGCCTCTCCAGAATCAATCTATCCAAAAGGCAGGAAAGGAAGACCAGTTACTCACCCATCAAGCTGACACAGGATCTAGGGAAAAAGTCTCCTCCTCCAGTCTGGCTCACTAGTACAGAGCAAATGACTTAATCCCTAGACCTCACTTCCTGTTGCTCTCCCACTTTATGGGAACCAATCATAGAAAATTTGCCTAGCACTGCCCAAGAGGGGGGCAGTGACCTTTGGAGGTGTGAGCTTACTTTAATGACTTGCAACCCTCTTACTTAGTGTCAGGTAGGGATACTTTAAGTGTTTGATTTGATTAACTAAAAATAGACAAGTTAATCCTATCTTCATACACTAATAGGTTTAGATTACTTTTCTTTTATGAACAATTGAACAGTATACCTACAAGCAAAGTGCCAGCTGAGACAAAATCAATCACCCTCAAGAAATTTACAATTCAGGTAAGGGAGACAACATGTTTGTTGGAAGCAGCTCTAACTCCAGCACTCTTAGTTCAAATTCAATGGGGGGAATAAAATAAGTAAGTTACAAGTCATTGAATATCTAAAAAAAATGGAGGTTTACATAGCCTTCTTAGAGCAAGGTATGTAACAAGAATAAGGTAACATTTAGCTTCTAAGGATCTAGTCTCTTTTATTTCCACATGGAAACATATCATGGTACCATCAGAATTTGGAATATTTTGTCTCTTTTTAAGGAAAACTAATCTCTCTCACAAGAGGGAAGGAGGAGGGGCCTGGGGCAACCCATGATGTAAGGAAAAGCTGACAGATATTATGTCCAGCTATGGTGTTCATGGCAACAAGAACAATATGATTTGATTTGGATATACTCACATCTGGGGAGACTAGGGAAAGCTTCCTATAGAAAGTGTTGTCTAAGCTGGGTCTTGAAGGAAATTAGTTTGTTAATTTTCCCTTTTGCAACATTCTTCATTCTGATCTTCAACTCCTCTCCCATTCGCACCTGGAAGGTCATCCCTTGTCCCCTTTAAAATTTATTCATCCTTTAAGACCTTTCTCAGAGATCATTTCTGTATACCTTAATGGCTATCTAATTCAATTAAAGAAATCAAACAATTCATCCAAAAAAATCTGAAAATATTTGTAATATTCCTCACCTGTGAGTCTCCTACTTAATTTCTAACCTATAACTGAAAAGTTCAGATAAAACAATAATCTTTAAGGTAGAAATTCAACCATTTCTTGAAGATTCGCTATGAGGGGAACTGCACTACCTCCTTTATGCAGTCTGCTCCAATTTTTGACAGGTCTAATTGTTTGGAAATGTTTCTTCTCCACCCCACATTCCACACTTTGATATCAGTTCTCCATGAAGCAGTTTCTTCCTATTTCAATGTCCAATGATCTCTGTATTCTTTGCATCCTCATTGTACATTTCATCAATCCCCAGTGGTTTAGCACTTAAGTACTCTCTAATTGCTTAATGTGTATTAGTTTTGTCACCCCAGATGAATTACAAACATTTAAGTGCATAATATATCCTCTAAAGCTCTGAATACATGGTCTAATACCTTTCTGAGGGAAATTAAATGCCTACATGTGGAAACCCAGAGACTTGGGTTAAGATATAGTTTCATATTCACAATTTACTTCATTGTCTTTACGTGTGCTATGAAAAAAATGCATTCTTCTGCCACCTCACAGAAGAAAGAAGATAGGGAAGGAACTGAAATGATATGATCATGTTGTCTTCTTTACCCTGGTCTGTCAAACAGAAGGTTCAGAGTCAAACATCAAAAAGGTAAAGAGAAAAAGTTCAGAGAGTAAAAAAAGAATAGATGAAAAGAGAATAATCTAGATGAGCCCTATAGATAAAAGCAACCTTGGTTAAATCTCAATCAATCCTGGTTTCCTTTCAAACAAAGATGTTCAGATCAGGCCTTTGTTTGTTGAATCTCTAATTCATTTAATGGATGAAGGTCTCCTGACATCAGGATTACAGAAAGGAACAAATCCTTTTCATGATTTGCATTATTAGTTGATTTTTCCTTACTATGTAAATTGAAATTACATTTCCTTTTAAAATAAATTCTAATTCATCTTTTGTTTTTACATTGAATACATTTTCTCTCATCCTTCCCAGAGAGTTACCTCATGAGCAATTTTTTTAAATAAAGAGAGGAAAAACCTCATGAAAACAAAACACTATACCCAGAAAATCTGAAAAAATATCTTTAATGTTTCCCATGTGTAGCTCTCCCACCTTAGCAAAAGACTTGGGGGTGGTGTCATTTTAAAGCTCTTCTTTTGGGCCACACCCATTCTTTGTGACTTTGCAACATTCATTTTCAGTTGTTTTATGATTGTTCTTTTCATTTACATTGTTGTAGTCACTATACATGTATATATGTGTATGTGTGTGTCTTTGAAATTATATTTTCATTTTAATCTGGTTAGGTTGGAATGGAAATGGGTCAACCTGAAAGCAAATCAGCATGGTTTGCTCAAATTAATGTGGTTCTATAACATCCTTTTCACTTAAAGATGAGATAACAAATAGACTCTTTGGTTTTCCCTCCTCCCAAAGTCTTTTTCATAATCCTTCTAACTATCAGCTTTTAGTATAATTAAAGTGAACAAAGATCAATGATGTTAACATTTGCCCTAAATGATGGAGGGAAATGTAATGACTATTGAGATTTCAGGAAAGGCAGGAGGAAAAATGAGGTATAATTTGGGTTTATTTGTGTATGGATGTATTCTTATTTTTACCTTTTAATCAATTGTGATTAGAAAAGTCAATGCTTAAAGCTATAGCCTAGGTGACAAGATTTATGCTCTTCCTTTTGATAGTCATGGCCATTACTTAACCATTGGGTTGATTGTACAAGAAACAAATCATCTGCCATTTCATTTTATGGCTCATTAAGCAAGCATAGCAGATAACCATTACTGCTTTTTGGCATTAAGAAGATTTTTAAAACTTATGCACTGCTAATGATGCTGGAATTAGCAAAGCCAAATATCTGGGAAGCAAAGGTCAGAGCGAACATTAATGGAATGCTTATCTGCAGAGAGTAAGTGGAATCAATTTCCTCAGCCTTATAATGGGTGCCGGGTGCTATTAAAAGCCAAGACTATAACCCACACAATGAGGAAATGGCAATTCACTTGCAGGTGGCATCCAATGATTATCTAATATACAACTACTTACCTTGAAGTAGGACCATTAAAGCATGGAGATGAGAGATGGGAGGAGGTGGAGGAAGTAAAAGGGGAGGTGAAGGAGGCAGATGAAAGCTCCTTTAGAAATATGTTCTCAATACATTCCTATGCTATTAGAGGATAAAAGGTGAGTGTGTGTAGGGGGGAGTAATGAAATAGACTTTTCATTTCTTGCATATCCATATTGAAAGGATAATTTTGGTCTAATCCTCCCTAGAGCTTGACAGGCCAGATTCATTTGCATTTGCCTATTAAGATTTTCCTTTTAATATCATGTCATAAATGTATTATATTATAGATTTATTAAGCTGTATTTGGTTAGATTTTATTAGATTGTTACAACATATCATGTTAAAGAATATATATTATATCACATATATGTCATAGTAAAGGCAGATAGCTTCTCTGACATAGCCTCTATAAGGGCAAAAACCATGTGCCTTATGTATGGCAGGATTTAATCAGTGTTATCTCAGTCTTGTTGAGAGCCATTTCCAGGATTCTACAATCTATCTATAAATTAGGTCACATTAATGAGACAGCAAGGTGGTGCAATGGATACCATGCTGGTCTTAGAGTCAGGAAGACCTGAGTTCAAGTCTGGTCTCAGATACTAGTAGTGTGGCACTGAATCAGTCACTGCTCTCTCAGCCCCAATTTGCTCATCTGTGAAATAAGAATGACAAAAATAGCCACTACTTCTCAGAGTGGTTGTGAAGATTAAATGAGATAATTTATTACATAAGCTACATAAATGTTTGCTATTAGTAATAATACTGAGGCAGGTAGTCTTGGAATTTGTAATTAAATTTAGGTATAACTTTTGTACTTTATAATCTCAGTTGTAATGTGGCACTTTCCTTACTACACACTTCTAGAATTGAGCCTCTCAAATGGCTGCATTATAATGTTAGTCTAGAAATGACTCACAAAGAAGCCAATACACATGTAAGGTAAGTCAATGAATATTTACTCTGTGTCAGTCACTGTGCTAAGTACTGGAGATCCAAATGGAAGCAAAAAGAAAGATAGACCTTGTCCTCAAAAGTTTACAATTCCAACAATGAAAGGCAACAACCAAAAGAAGGGTTGTATACAGGATGTACCTGGAGAGGTCCAGATAATAAAGGATGGTTGATCTGGGTCCTTTCCCAAAATGGAGGTTCCACAAAGAATGCACCAATGGGAAAAGGGAACTTCAGGGAGAGAGGGTGAAGGCTGGTGAAGAATATTGACAAAATCAAGGGAGTGAAATATGGATGATCTGAGCTATTCCTTAAAATGAAAGTTCTGGGTGGAATTCACAATAACAACTTGTTTTGATCAATGATGAGAATAAGGATTATTGTAAGGTAAAGAGTTATAGATTTAACATCAGAGGACATGAATTCAAATGCCATATCACTGCTTCTGTCATCCTAGGCAACTCATTCATTTGTAAAATGGGGTATTAGTCCAGAAGAGCTCTAAAGTCCCTACCAATTCCAAATCTGTGATCCTGTGTGGGAAGCTGTGAGCACACAAAACTGCCTAAATACCTGAGATTTCTTGAGAATAATTTTTAAATTAGCAATGAGATAGGATTCTCGACTAACCAGAAATACTAACACCCATCTACTCCTACCCCCTATGTTATATAATTGTAGATAACTCAGCTTTTAGTCCCTAAAGCCTGTCACTTAATCAGATGTTCAATCTCCCTACTCACCCCTCTCCCCAGCTTCCCTTCCTCCTCCCAAAAAATACCTATTTCTGCAAGAACATGCTGGCTGTTAAATTTCTATTTGGCTTTTTTTTTCATTAGCTATCTTAAGAAATTATCAAGGTGGGAAAGTGGATATATTCTGCTAATATAACTAAAAAAATTCTCCATATTTATATGGGCGACTCCACTAGTAAACCAGGAAACTAAATTCTAATTTCTTTTTTTTTTTTTGCCCCCCAGGGTGGTACTTTCTTCCACACCTCTTCCCATAGCTTAATGGATAATTTTCTAGTGTTTCATATTGACACTGAGTTTCAAAATGTTGTGGCCAGGGAAACTGCATCCCCCAGTGTGCGCCAGGGAGTCCCTCCTTCCTATTTTCTGGCATGGGATTGGTCTTGAATTGGACCAATCCTGTCCTAGGGAGAGGCCACACCCCTTATTTCTGGGTGCAGGATTAGTCTATAGAAGGGTCAATTCTGGGCCTGAGGTGCTGCTCTTCCTTTTTTATGAATGAGGGTGGCGAATGAGGTGAGGAGAAGTGAAAGTGGGTAGTTAATTTCAGCCTGGGGCAATTCTGGTTGCTTTTGTTTAATAAAGCTTTATAAAGAACAGAGTGAGGAGTTTTCTTCTTTAGCTTTTCCCCCCCACAACATTGACCAATTTAGACTGAATAATCAAGAAATGGAAGATTTATATTTATAGGCCCTCTTTTAGTGCCTAAGAAGTTAATAATATCTATTGAACTTAAATGTATGGTATGTGCACAGTTTTGGCTTTTTCAATGAGCTTTTTGTTAAGCATTTACCAGTGCATTCCTACATATGGGGAACAGCAAGTTGGTCAATTTGTAGAATTTATGCAAAGAATCATGCTTCTATTCCTGGGATGCTAAGCTACAGCCAGACTAGAAAGGGCTTCAAAAGCCCAACGTGTCTTATTTGCCAGTAAAGGCAAGGAACTACTGAACTTTTTTGAATAGGGGCATAGAGTGGTCAAACCCGAAGTGTGACTATGATGGCACACTGGATAGAGCGCCAAGCCTGGAGTCTAGAGAACCTGGGTTCAAATCTGGTCTCAGATGCGTACTAGATGGGTAACTCTGGGCAAATCGCTTAATCCCATTTGCAGAGCCCTTACCCTTCTACTTAAGAGTTGTTATTAAGATAGAAAGTAAGAGTTTAAAAAAATGTTATAAACTGCTGGAGGGCAGAAACCAAATAACATTGCCATAGAATATTAGACAGGGAGGAAGGTAGGAATCTTCTAGCTCATATCCCTTTTCATTCCCACCCCATCATATCTAATTCATATATAAGGGGATGAAGGCTCAGGAAAACTAAAATGAACTAAAATAAAATGGATTCATAAAATCAGCTTGGCTTAGAGTTAGGACTTGAACTTTGCTTTCTTAACTATCCCCAATGTACCTTAGCATTTTTCTCTTTCATTACAGTGACTATCCAGTGTACTATGTTCAATTTATGCTTACAAATTCCAACATGTTTCCCCTCTGAAAACTGGTACCTGGGCCTAATGAAAGCCATTTTGTGCAAGTTTACTTTTAATTTCTAGTGTCCTTTGTGTAATTTAGAAAGAGGGAACTCAGAACAATAGGGTTTCATTACCCAACAATTAACATTTAATGGCCATATCAGATTGCTTTAAGCACTCTCAAAAATCCCTCAAAACATTATACCAATGCATCTCTTTTCTTTATTAAAAAATAAAATAGTTATGCTAACCAATGCATTTTGATTATGCTACCAAATTGTGTTTCACATCTCCCAAATAATATCCCACTATATTATTTTAATTGGAAGAATTCCATTTTTGTAAACCATTTCCCCTTCCTAATGCTTTAAGATAAGTTAGTTAGAGGTAGCATCTGTGAGCTTGATACATGATCATCCCTCTGCTTAACAGATTTGGTTTTATAGGTCAGTTTAAATGGACCAACCTTGCACTTCTCACTTTTTAAGTGATTCATCAGTTACTGGATTATCATAAATCTTTAAATCACTTATCTTAATAGCTAAGTCATATAGAGAGTTCCTTGGGGAAATATTTTTTTTTCTTAATAGATTTTGTTAAGTCAAGAAAGAATAATAAAAGTCTTAAGACAGTCAAATGATTATTTTCATGTTAACCTCATGTGTACTATATACATATATACTATACGTATGCATTATATAATAATTTACATATCTCCATAGAAAGATGTACAAAGTGCTTAATAAGTATTATATGATTTACTCTTCCCTTTAACCCTGCAAATTAGAGATTTTAATAACTGCCTTATAAATATAAAAACTGAGGCTTAATAACTTGTTCGTTATCAATTGTATAAGGTGAGTTTTGTTCATATCTCCTGCATAAGTTAAATATTCTATATACTATGCTAATCTGGCACTTCATGTATATGTGTGTGTATTAACTATTATATATATGTATGTGTATATATAGATGTGAATATATATATTTGTATACTCTTTTCTCTTAGTCATTTATACCTTGATATGAATTTTATATAGTTGATCCATAAAAAACCTTTTAAATATTTACTCAATTCCAAATCCTTTGCTAAGTTGCAGAAATACTAGACCAAAGCAGTCCCTTCCCGCAAAGGGCTTACATTCTAATTAAGATGACATGTAAATAAATAAGTATAAATAAGATACAATCTGAGCAGATAAGAAGATAACTTTAGAGAGAAGTGACTCTAGCACCTGGGAGGAAGGTAAGAGCCTCCTATAGTAGGTATTTATCAGCTGAATCTTGAAGAAGACCAGGGATTCCAAGAGGCAGAGATGAGGATTTGAGTCATGGGGAGAAGACAATTCAAAAGCATAGGGAAGGAAAGACCTTCATGGATTGATGCAAAGTGAAATATATAGAACCAGGAAAACATTGTACACAGGAAGAGCAATACTGTGGAATGATTAACTGTGACAGACTTTGCTATTATGGGCAATTCATTGATCCAGGACAATTTTGAGGGACTTATGACAAAGAATACTATCTATCTCCAAAGAAAGAAATCTTGGAATCAGAATGCAGATGAGAAAATACGATGTTTCAATTGTTTATTTGAGTTTATGTTTGGGGATTTTGGTTTTATAAGATCACTCACTTATAAAAATGAACAATGTGGAACTATATTCACATGATAATATCCCAGATCAAATTGCCTGCCTGCACCAGAAGAGGGAAGAGAAGGGAGGGAAAGACAAAAAGTTCTATCATATAACTTAGGAAAACTTAGCAAATTTGTTATGACATAGAATTAGTTAAAAAAAAACTCATCAGGATGGGAAATGGAATATTATGTAAGACAAACAAGAAGTCAGAAGGGATGGATTGTAGGATATGTGGAAAAGAATATAGACAGTTCCAGCTTCCAAAAACATTTCCACTTATGTTAACTTTACTGTACCGTACTGCACAATACTGAATCTCTCTCTCCACTTTTGCCTTTTTGCTTGGCACTCCATGGGCTCCCCATCTTAGCTCCCCCCCCAAAAAAATAAAATCCTTCAAGTAAAAGCAGAAAAACGAGTTTAGGGTGAGATTTCCATGACTGCCACCATTAAATTGGAATGAGAACTCTAGAGAAAAGACTTTTGCCCTCTCTGCTGGGTTTCTGACTTCCATCCTTTTATGCTCAGGTACCAGGTGCCTGACCCTGCCTCCTCTACCCTGTGTTACTTGTCTTCTTCTGTATATGTCTGTGACTGATGCCCAAGGTTCAGCCCTAGCATATTCTTCTTGCTACTCCCACTTTTCTGTTCCTAGCACCCACATATTTTTGAACTGCAAGCTAGTTCCCTCCTTCCATGGTCTCCCTTCCTGCCTCCCTTTCTCTCTTCCCCACATCTGTGGCAAATTAATTTTACATAAAAATCACTTTATATAGAAGTCTGCAGAGGGATGCACTTATGTAAAGTGAGAACTGTCTATATAGAATAAGAAGATTAGAAATGTAAGAAGGAGACATTTTATGAAGAGCTTTAAACACAAAAGAAAAGACTTTATCAGGTTTTAGGTAGCCATTCATGTTAATTGAGTAGAGGAGCCACACGCTTAGTCCTCTACTTTCAGAAAATCACTTTGGCTACTGCAAGAAGGATGAACTGGAGCAGGTGAGACTAGAGGCAGAGAAACTAATTAGAGATCAGTTGCAATAGTCCAGGCAAGAAGTGATGAGAGCCTGAACCAGGAAGGTTACTATGTAAGCGAGGATAAAGAAACATATGTAAGAGATTTTTTGATGGTATAAAGGACAAGATTTGTAATTTATTAAATCTATAGAAGTCTAAGATTAATATTTTACTTCTGCTAAATTATTCATATTTTCTTTCCAATTATGGGATTAAAGTACAAGGAATTACTTGGAGAATTTCAGAAATTAGTGAATAGGGTCAATGGAAGTATGCTTTCTTGGGTAAAGAGACTTTTCCCAGGATTCTTCAAATAGTACCATATAGGCAATCACCAATTCCTCCTTTATATAGGGCTGACCCTTCTGCATCAGAAAATGGAACTAAAATCTACTTTACTGTATTTTATTAGTGTTTTACTGTATTCCTACTGTATCAAATGTACTGGAGGCTATGATTAGGCATACCCTACATCATTGCCAACTGGATATTCCAAAAGCATAGACCCAACCTTGCCATTCTCAATACTCAAGAAGCCTCAGAGGCCCACTGTTTCCTTTTTGGGTAAAACAGAAACTGGCCAAGTAGCCATTTAAAGAGCTTCTCAGTCATATTGCAATTTATCTTACTAGGTAGATTATATTTCTGCTTATGAATGCTACATTTCAATGAAGCTGGCTCATTTACTATTCCTATATACAACATTCCATTTCATATACTTCCTTTTCTTGGGACCTTAGACACTTTTCAAGGCTCAGCTAACCTGGCACCTCCTACCAAAGTCCCATTATTCCTTCTATATTGTTGCTTCTATATATATTTCATTTTGGCTTGAATGGACACATGTTGCTTCCTCCACAATACAGGATAAGATTCTTGAAGGTAATTGATTATTCTTTTTTATCTTTGGATCAGCAGTGCCTAGTATTCTATGTGTCTGGTATATGATAGATATCTAATAAAATAATAAATTAAAAAGTATGTATTAAGTGCCCATTATATGCCATGTGTTTTGCTCAATACTGGGGATACAAATATGAAAGTGAGCCATTTACCTAGCCCTCCAAGATCTTGTAACATAATAGGGAGGAATAAAACTAATAAAAGAGAAGCAGACAAAGAACAGAGTTTTCATCTGAAGATTCACAGGATTATGAATGGAACCATAGAGCAGTTGACTGTCATGTCCTTTTTAGTAGCAATGGCAGTTTTGATATTATTGATATTTTTGGAACAGGGGGTTGAAGGCAAGAGTATGGGGAGTATTGATGCAACGACAGAATAGAATGTAAGATATCCAGGTAGACCCTTGTTCACTAATGGGGAATTGTTTGGGAAGTGATTAATATGATCTGTGGATTAGTTGGTTTTGCTTTCATTCACCAATAAATCCCAGTTTATTAGTGTCAGTGTAAAATTCCAAAGATGAAAGGTCATTAAGAGGCAGGGTCTCTAGGTTGAAGGCTCCTGTAGATAAAAGAGTGAGTAGAGTCCCAGGATGGATAAAGGCCCTGATTTCCTTGAGTGTCCAGATGCAATATGAAGAATAACCTTAAAAGCAAAATCAGACTTAATTTTAAAAGATAATCAAGAAAATTATATTTTGCAAGTTATAAGCAATGTTTTCTCTGATAAAGGTCCCATTTTCCCAAAATATAGGGAACCAAGTTAAATTTATATAAATAAGACCCATCTTACCATTAATAAATAGTTAAAGGATATGTCTAATCAGACAGTTTTCAGAAAAAGATGTTAAAGCTATGTCAATAGTCATATAAAAACTTCTAAATAATTTCTGATTAGAATAATGCAAATTAAAACAACTTTGAGATACCATCTAATACCTAATTAGATTGACTAACACTGCAGAAAAGGAAAATAACAAATGCTGGAGGGGATGTGAAAAAATAGAACCACTAATGCACTATTGGGGGAATAGTGAACTGGTCCAACAACGATATTAGAAAATACTTTGAAACTTTGCCCCAAAGGTTCAAAATTGTGCATACCCTTTGACCTAGCAATACCATCACCAATTCTTTGTTGCAAAGAGATAAAATGAAAAGGAAAAGAACTCATATTTACACAAATATTTATAGCAGCTCTTTTTTTCATAGTAGTAAAGAGAAATCAAAGGAATGCCCAACAATTGAGGAATGACTGAACAAGTTGTGACATATGCTTGTGATGGAGTATTATTATGATATAAGAAATGATGAGAATAGTGGGTTTAGAAAAATCTGGGAAGTCTTATATGATCTGATGCAAAGTATAGTGATCAGAACCAGGAGAGCATTGTACACAGATAATAGTAATATCTATTATCAATAGGAATCAATAGCAATTGTTAGGATAATCAACTGTGAGACTTAGCTACATTGATTAAAAAATGAAACAATATAATTCTGAAGGATTTAGGATGAAGTCTTCCTCTAGAACTGATAATCTCTGAGTGCCAATTGAAGTATAATTTTTTTAACTTGCTTTTTCTTCCTTTTTTTGTGACATGGCGAATGTGAAAATATTTTACATGATTTTATATACATTATTGGTATCATATTGCCTTCCTTCTCAATGAATGGGGGAAGAACTGAAGAGAATTTAGAACTTATTTTGTTTTTTTTTTTTAGAGAATGTTAAAAATAAATAATTAAAAATGAATAATCTGGGACCATGCTTGGTGTAGTGAATTGAAATGAGAAAATCTGAATTCTAGCCTACCACTAACTTACAAGTAAATCACTTTACCTCGCTGGCTCTTATTAATTTATTTACAAAATCAGGATCTAAGACTTCATATTATTTAAGATGTTTGCATCTTTAAGATGCTATGTTTCAATACCTATAATCAATCCAAATCTATGAAACCACAGATTACCTTATAACCATCTCCTACTACAAAATCCTTAGAATATTTTTTAAAAGAAATGCATTTGGCTGAATGTCTGCATTTTGTCTAAAATACTTAGGGGAAAATACCTTTATTTCCAAATAATGAGCAGTCTCTAATGTTGTTAGCTGCTTGTACCTTGGAGAACAGTGCAAAGGGCTTCATTTGCTGCCAACTCCTATTGAAACTTCACAGAACACACTTATATGTGCCTGCATTCCCCTAAAGGGCTCTGAACTCCCTTTGCCTAATGTGCAATATTTCTTCCAATGTGTACATTTCTACTGAAATGACTTCAAAAATAAAATGGATTAGGAGGGAAGAAAACCATCCAAAAGTGTCCATAATTTATTCATGATGATGTCAGCTCAAAACAACTAATGCTATATTGTCTTGGCTCTACTCTGCCCTAATCAGACCATATTTGAAGCAGTGTATTTAGTTCTGAGTAGCATATTTTGAGAAAAGGCATTGATAAGTTGGAGAACATCTCTGGGATCATGGATTTAAAGCTGGAAAGGACCTGAGACTTCAACATTTATGTATAACTTGTGAAAGTAAGTAGCAGCTTGGAACCTGAACTCCAATAGAGTTCAATTATATCTCTCCACATCATTATATGGCCATTCCTATTTTCTCAATGAAATTTCTATTATTGGAGATAATCACTTTCTTATTGAAGATTAATAATACTCAGAAGTACAAGTTAACATGTATTGGGAAAACATAATACTGTAAAAACAATCTAAGCTTACATTAGAAATTTGTGTAACTATATGTGTATGTATTTAAAATTTTCAAAATAATCCCAAAACACAATCTCCCTCTCTCTCAGTCTCTCTCTCGACACACACACACACATTTTGTTATTGCTGCTGGGTGATACTGTCTATGGTGTGGGAAGAGAAAGGAACAGTTGAGATAACCAGGAATAAATTCCATTTTAAAATTAATTAATTAAAAATTAAAAATAATAATAGTCTTCTGAAATAATCTTCTAAGTAGCTGGCTCCATAGTTACCACTATCAATTTCAATTTATAACATTTTAATGATATACTGATTTTCACCTATAGATCACATAAAAGAAGCACATGCCTTGAACAGAGTAGGCTTTTAACAAATGTTTATTGACAGATCAACAAATATACAAACTATACAGAATCATAAAATATGCTAATAATTATTTTTGAGAGAAGAAAGTGGCAGTGGAAGTCCCTGGTTTTCATTGAAATGTAAATTGTTTTTTCCTCTACATATTCCCAATTCTTTTTTAATTTAAAAATTCTAGTCTTTTAACCATTAAAGGCACCAAGGTTTCACAGTAAATAGAGTATATAGGACATGTTCAGGAAGATCTAAATTCAAATATAGTCTTGAACACTTATTAACTGAATAGCCCTGGGCAAGTCACTTAGCCTCTGCTTGCCTCAGTTTCCTCATGTGTGAAATGGGGAAAATGATAATTATCATGTTGTAATGATCAAAATAGAAGATATTTGTAAAGCTCTTGAAATACTGCCTGATACATAGAAAATACTTAATAAATGTTCATTTCTTTCCTTTCTCTTGCTTTGAATGCTTATTCTAAAAACAATAAAGCAAAACACAAAAAACTCTAAAATGAAGTTGAGTACTTCTGGTACTTATAATGGCCTATCTTCACCCAAGTTAAGGAAGCATCTCGCACCTTTTCTTAAACAGGTATAGTGAACTACAGCTAGGACACACCATCCACTTTCAGAAGAGGGAAATGCTTAGATAAGTTTGAACTGATTTTGTTGTTGCTGTTGCTGCCATGGTTGTTACAAGGGAAGGCTCATTTGGAAATGAGGAAAAGAGGGTAGAGCAGGTATCTATCCAGAAATGAATGAGATGTAAGAATAAAAGTCATTACCAATGTTTATTTTAAGCACCCGCTAGTCCTTACAGATGCAGGCAGACATGATTACTGCTGAGGGTTGCCTAGTGGTTTCCAGCAAAGGTCTTACAGGATTTTTCCCTTACTTAATCCCTTGGACAGTTTACCTGTGATTACCTTGTGATTGCCTGGGCTGGACTTTGACTGACAAGCTAGACACCACCTTCTGCCCCTCTCCCCCAGTCTGTTTTCTATGTGATTCTGACTACCCAGCCTCTCAGAATGTCTTGCTCCTCCCTACAAAGCTTAGGTCAATGCTTTCAGTCATGTCTGATTCTTCATGACCCCATTTGGGGTTTTCTTGGCAAACTGATGTACTTGGCCATTTCCTTCTCCAGCTCATTTTATAGATGAGAAAACTGAGGCAAACATGGTTTAATAATGTGTCCAGGGTCACATAGCTAGTAAGTGTCTAAGGCTGGATTTGAACACAGTAAAAGGAGTCTTCCTGATTCCAGACCAGGTACTCTAATAGTCTAACCACTGTGGCACTTTGCCTGCTCTATACCTACCATATGGTTACAGTTCATTTCTTGAACTCTAATGTTGCTGGTTCCAACTCATAGTAAATATTTGAAAAAATATTTGTTAATTGTTTCCTTGTTGTTGTTGTTTTTAACCCTTATCTTCTAAATAACCTAAATTACTTTGTATTCACCTTATATTTACATGAGTACCCATATGTATATGTATATCTGTATGAGTGTATAGGTATGTAGATAGGCAGACCAAAAGACAGATAAGAGAGATGGATAAAAGGATGGATAGATGGATAGATAATTGTTTCTCCAGTAGAATACAAGCACCTTGGGAAAGATACTGTTCCATTTTCTTTCTTTGTATCCTTGGCCCCAAACAGTGTCCTTGGCATAGTAAGCACTTGACAAATGTTTGTTAATTGATTCTTTTTTTTAAGTCTTAATTGCCTAGACCTAACTGCACTTCAGTTTTAGAAGATAAGGTCAATATAGGATAACTAAGGTTAATGATGTCTTAGAATCATATATTTTTTTTAAAATCCTTGTCTTCTGTCTTGCAATCAATACTGACCATTGATTCCAAGGCAGAAGAGCTATAAGGGATAGGCAATGGGGGTTAAGTGACTTGCCCAGGGTCACACAGCTTGAAAGTGTTTGAGACCAGATTTGAACCCAGGACTCTAGGCCTGTCTCTCTAACCATTAAGTCACTTAACCACCCCTTGTCAATCAATTCCTATAAAGTTCCTAAGGGAAGTAACTTTCAAAGTATCATGAATATACAGATATCAACTAATCTAACATTTTTAATTTTATAAATAAGAAGTTCAATAATTTGCCCAATGTCACACAGAAAGGAAGTAGCAGTGAAGATTGGAACATATTCTTATGAGTCCAGCACTCTATACCATGTGGCTTCCCTCGTAATTGTTTATGTATACCTAGCATGGTGCCTTGTACATAACAGACTTTAATAGCTGCCTAATGGAATTATTATCGAATTTGGGATCAAAGAACTGGTCTCCCAGATCTGCTGATGACTAGCTGTGTGTCCTTGGGCAAGTAACTTTACTTCTGTAGATTTGCTTATCTATACACTAAAACAGTGGAAGTAGATGATTTTTAAGATTCCTTATAGCTGTACGTATGGTGGTTAGATATAGGAGGGAGTGAAGAGTCAAAGATAATTCCAAAGTTGCAAGAATTATGGTGTCAGGGGCAGGTGGATGGCTCAGTAGATATAGAGTCCAGTCTGGAGACTGTAGATCCTGGGTTTAAATCTGGCCTCATACACTTCCTAGCTGTGTGGCCCTGGGCAAGTCTCTTAACCCTCATTAACTAGCCCTTACCACTCTTCTGTCTTCTAACCAATATAGATTATTGATACTAAGATGGAAGGTAAATTTTTTTTTAAAGAAGAATGGTGTCATCAGCAGAAATATCAAAGTTATATAAGGGGAAGATTTGGAGTGTTTGGGAAATAATTGGCAAAAGACACTAAAAAAGTCATTAATAATAATAATTTCTGTGACAAAATAAAAACAAGAAATCAATATTATATACCATTAAAGAGATTTCTTATGCATCATCAGTATGGCAGTATCATGCTGCGATGGTCTTTAGATGAACAATGTTGGCACCCTTATCCTCATGTGGGCAGGGCTGTCCTCCCCTTGGCCATGACTATCTCTTCAGATATTCCCTTCATTCCTTCTGTCTGATAGGGACTTTCCTAGGTGAGTAAATCCTAGGATGAAGTATAGAAAAATGTCAAAGGCCCTGCTTCAAAAATAGCCCATTCACACATCACCACCTGCCCAAGTCCCACCATACCTCCTGTCATTATTGAATCTTGTCTAGAGGTACAGGTATAAGTTATTTGTTTATTTTAACACTATATAGCTTTAAAAATATGATACAAAGATTGTTTTTTTCCCATTCTTATGTTTCTCTTTTTATCCTAGGTGCATTAATTTTGTCTGCACAGAAGGTTCTCAGTTTCATATAATAAAAGTTATCTATTTTATTTTTTTAATTTCCTTTATGGGTAGTTAGCGACACAGAGTAGAGAATATCTCACCTGGAATCAGGAAGACATCTTTCTGGATTTAAATCATGTCTTTCCTTGGATAATTATTAACAGTGTGACACTAAGCAAGTCACTTACCTTGTGTGCCACAGTTTTTCATCTATAAAATGAGCTGGAGACATGAATAATAAATTACTTGAATATCTTTGACAAAAAAACCCAAAATGGGTGATGAAGAGTCAGGCATGGTTGAAATGACTGAACAATCAATAAAGCTTCCTTTATCCCCTAGCAGGTAGACCTTGATCTGAGTTTTGAAGAAGCTGGGGATTCTAAAAGACCAGAATGGAGAGGGGCACATGGAGTATACACAGACTATACAAAGGGGCAGAGGGAGATGACTCAATTTGATTTGTGAGGGAGAGAATGTTTATCATATCTGGAGAAGTAGAATGAAGATAGACCATGAAGAGCTGATATGATAAATGATGAATGAAGGTCTTTTTCTTTTGATCCTGGAAGTATGAGGGAGCCACCAGAGCTTCCTGAGCAGAGAAGTGAAATAATCAGGTCAATTGCTTTAGAAATATCCTTTTGGAGGCTTTGCAAAGGATAGAATGGAAAGGGGAGAGGCTAGAGACAGAAAGATCAATTAGAAGACTATTCTTGGGGGCAGGTAGGTGGCTTAGTGGCTTGAGAGTCAGGCCAGGAGATGGGAGGTCCTGGGATTGACTCTGGCCTCAGTTACTTCCTAGCTGTGTGATGCTGGGCAAGTCACTTACCCTACCCCTTCCCCTCCCCTCCTATTGCATAGCCCTTACCAACTCTTACCACCATTCTACCACAATACTATGTATTGGTTCTGTGATAGAAGTAAGGCTTTAAAAAGGAGAAGACTACTCAAATAATCCAGTCAAGAAGTGATGAGGACCAGAATAAGGCGGTTGCCATATTATGGTCTCCCTCTTCAGGCATGAACTTTAAACAGAATTCCCTGGGAGGGGAAGTGGGGAGCTCTGCAGGCCTCTTTTTTGATCAAGTCATTTGGCAGTGTTTGGGCACTCTGGCCCCTGTTGATTCTTCCCCTACAATTACTCACCAGAGAAAAAGTGAACAGGATAGGCACCCTACCCCTGGCATATGTACCTGACCAGAGTCTCTTATTTGGACAACAAATATTCTTCTCCCATTGTGTGTGACAGATTGCTCACTCTTGCCCTGGGGATTCACTTTGCCCCTTCCTCACCCTCATTTTAGCCCATGAGTCACATCAGGAGGAGGAATGGTACCTGCAGAGGGAGATGAGAGGAAAGAAAGGGATGGATGTGAGAGATGTTATACAGATAGAATAAATAAGACTTGACTACCAATTGGATAGAGAGGTGGAAGATGATAAGAAATAGTGAAGGGTTGAGGATAATGTGTCTTAGATTTTAAACTTACAATATATACACATTGCCTATGGCCCAAGAGTGACCTTCCCAGAGAAGGTCTTCTCTGGACTTACATAGAGCCTAGATTTATTCTATGGGCCAACCTGGTCCCAAAGAGGAGTCCCATGATTATATATTTATTCATTCATTTAATGATTTATTTATTTGTTTGCTTGTTTGTTTCTTTGCTTGCTTGTTTATTTATTCATTCATTCATTTATTTTTCATTCATTCATTTATTTATTATAAGATTTTTTCCTAGATTACATATCAATATAATTGTTTAATATTCATTTTCTGATATTTTGGAATCCATGTTTTCTTTCTACCTCCCAGTCCACCCTTATCCCCAAGAAGTCAGGCAAAATGATATGTAGGTTGAACATATATTATGCGATATATATTTTCATTTTCATCACATTATAAAAGGACACACATATAGTTTTTACTAGAGAAAAATCCATGGAGGAAATAAAATTAAAAATGGCATATTACAATTTGCATTTGGACTCCATCTGTTTTTTTTTCCCCCCTGTGGTGATGGATATGCTTTTTTTTTTTTTTTTGGTCATGAGTCTGGAAGTTGTCCTGGTCCTTGCTTTGTTGATAATAGTTGTCATTCACTTGATAAATTTAAGTCTTTCACAGTGGATCATCCCCCATTATTGCTGTTACTGTGTCCAAGGTTCTCCTGGTTCTGCTCACTTCACTTTGCATCACTTCATAGAAGTCTTTCCTGGTTTTTATACAGTTAGTTATTAAGTCAATTAACCATGTGATTTTAGATTCATATATATTTATGACCGGATATATGTTATATCCTCAGAGAATTCAGCTCTGCCTCTGCAGAGGGACTATGTCCTCCTAAGCCACCTCTCTAAAAGGCAGACCAGAAAGTTGTAGCAGCTCCATTAGGATGACCCTTTAGGTGATGTGTGCAGATAATCTCCTAAGGAACACAGTGACGGAGATTTACAGCTCCAAATCTAATAGACCACAGTTACAGAGATTGCCTAAGAAATTTATAGAGATGTTCAGAGGAAGGCAGCCTATAAAAACATATATATAGTGCTTTAAAGTTTTGCCAAAAGCACTCTGCAAATATTATCTCACTTGATAATCATAGCAGCTTTGTACAATAGGTGCTGTTATCGATCTCATTTTATAGATTAGGAAACTGAGGCTCAAAGCAACTCACACAATCACACAGCTAGTAAGTGTAAGATGGAGAATGCAGACCCAGGTCCTTTAACTCTACAACCAGTGTTACTATATAACACAGGCAGGATTTGAATCTGGATTTTCATGACTTCAAGTTCAGCAAGTTCTTCATGGTGATGTTAACTAGTTAGTGGTGAACCAGACAGTGTGCTGGACAAGGTGTTAGGAAGACATGAGTTCAAATCCTGACTCAGAAACTTACTAGCTGTGTGACCCTGGTCATTTTACTTACCCTTTTCCAGCCTCAGTTTTATCAGGTAAAAATGGGGATAATAATAACACTTACTGCACAAGGTTATTGTGTAGATAGAATGAAGTAACAAGTATAAACTGCTTTGCAATCATTGAAGCAGTTTATAAATATTAGTTAGTAGCAACTGCAGCAACAGTAGCAGTAGCAGCAGGAGGGGTGTCATAGGAGTAGGAGTAATGGTAGTATTAGTAGTACTAGGAGGAGGATAAGGGGGAGAAGTTGTATGAGTGGTAGTAGTAGTGGTGGTGGTGGTGGTGATAGTAGTAGTAGTAGTAGTAGTAGTAGTAGTAGTAGTAGTAGAAGTAGTAGTAGTAGTAGTAGTAGTAGCAGAAATAATAGTAGTAGTAGTAGTAGTAGTAGTAGTAGTAGTAGTAGTAGTAGTAGTAGAAGTAGTAGTAGTAGTAGTAGTAGTAGTAGTAGTAGTAGTAGAAGTAGTAGTAGTAGTAGTAGTAGTAGTAGTAGTAGTAGTTATTGGACTAGTACTAGTATTATATTATTGGCACACTATGCTTTCAAAGAGAAAATGAAGTTTAAAAAGATCAACAATACAGTAACAAGAAGAGAAGGGTTAATTTTGGTAAGTTGTCCAGAGAATGCTGAATTCAGGGTTTTTTTTTCTTGTTTTTTTTTTTGTCAAAAAGCTTAAATTATCAGGTAAAGGCTGACACTTAGAGAGTGAGTGCTTTGAAGTTCAAGAAATGTTTTACATGCATTATCTCATTTGAGCCTCACAAACGCTAACTCCTTGCTGAGTTGGCAGGAATAGCACAAGCCCATTTCAGAACCACCCTCACCCCATTTTCTATGGCCTTTGCATTGTCTCAAATTCTATAAGAAGTATAGAAAGGACCTTGGGATAATTTTGGTGTTGCATTTCCTCTCTTCAATATCCAGATGCTCAGTGAAACAGTAATATTATTTATCTTTTTTCATGGGAGGGGAAAAACATAACTATTTTAGCTTTTTCCTTTATTTTGAAACCCTTGCCTTCTGTCTTAGAATTTCTACTAAGCATTGATTCTAAAGCAGAAGAGCTTTAAGGATAAGGAAATTGGGGTTAAGTGGCTTGTCCAGAGTTACACAGCTAAGAAGTATTTGAGGACAGATTTGAACCCAGGTCCTCTTAACTCTAGACCTGGCACTTTAGTGTTCTCTAGCTGCTTCCTATATTTAACTTTTAAAGCAGTTTCATGTTGACTTCAAGCTTTCTTTTAACTCAATGGACTTGACTTCTCCTACATCACTCTTTGATCCAGCTAACCTAGCCCTCTCCTTTTCATTCACAGGCACATTTCCCATCTCCATGCCTTTGTAGTAGTCACCTGCTTCTGGAATGTATTCTTTCCTCATTACCATCTCATAGAAACAGACAAATGATGGCCGATTGATGATTGATTGCTTGGAATGAGGGATATGTCAACCTGAGAGGCTCAGTATCTGTCATTTACAAGACATTTCCCAATTGGAACTAGGCATGAGTTTTTCTCATTGGACCCCAATTGTTTTACATATGTTAGTTTTGTGTCACTAATCAATTCAAGGAACATTGACTAAAGTTCTTTTCAGTGCAAGACACTGGGAGCTAGATATGGAGAAATGAAGAACAACTCAGACCTTGTTTCCAAGAACTTATAATCTATTAAAGAGGATAAAATGGGTAGACAATGAATATAATAAAGGAGTATCAGAGATTCAGGTGAGTGAGTTTTGTTTTGTTTGTTTGTTTGTTTTTAATGGGTAGAGAGAGATTACTTATAGCTGGGGGCCAAAGGAAATGTTTCACTGAGAAAGCTGGTAGCTGATTGGAACACCATAAAAAAATAAGGAATTCAGCAGATACATGTGGGGAAGGAGGTATGTGGGAAAGACCTGGGCAAATGAGTGGTGGTGAGAAAGGACAGTGACTGTGTTTATGTTCCTCTGCATGATGTATAGAATAGATAAGTTCTATTGATATCATGAGAGATGATGATGATGATGATGATGATGATGATGGAATAAAGAGTCAAGAGTGGAAAATAGAATATAAAATAGAAAGAATGCTAGAGTTAGAACCAAAGAATATGGGTTCAAATTTTGGTTCTTATGCTTATTTCATACATGACCTTGGGCAAGTTAAAACACCCCCTCTAAACCTCCATTTCTTTTCATGCAAAATGAAGGATTCAAAATAGATGAAACATAAAGTTCCTTAATGTTTTGCATCTGTGATCCTGAATCTACATAAATCATACCAGTCCTTAGTCTATTAGCTTGTGATCAGTCAAAGCATATAATAAGTGCCTACAAAATGCCAGGCACTGTGCTAAGAGCTGAAATACAGTATGACATGGCAAATAGAGTGCTGGGACCAAAGACATGTATTAACTATATATTGATAGACAGGTGGAACAATAGAGTACTGAGCCTGGGTCAGAAAGACCTGAGTAATCCATCCTCAGATACTTCCTTGCTGTGTGACCCTGGGAAAGTCACTTAATCTGGGATTACCTCAATTTTCTCAATTGTAAAATGAGGAGCATAATAGCACCTATATTCATGTTATTTCGAGGATCACAAGATAATATTTTTAAGGTGTTTAGCACAGTATTGGGCACATGTAGGCACTATATAAATGCATTGATGATAAAGATGTTCCTAGGTAAGTGATTTAATATCTCCCAGTCTCAATTCTTCACTTGTGAAACGGAGGGGCTAGACTAGATGATACCCTAAGGGTCTTTTTTCAACTATAAATCTGTAATCCCTAGAGCCTACATAGTTCAAGAAAATAAACAAATATCCAAGATATTTCTCTAAACACTTGATTAATGGATGCAAAGAGGAAGAAGGACTGAAGAAAAACTGAAAGTACTTAGAAAATTGTTGTTACTCTCTGTGCCCCTAAAGGTAGTAGAATGGGGAGAGGAGAGAAGAGGAAGTTTGGAACAAGACATTGTGGTTGTATTAAGCAGACAGCTTGATGTCACATAAGTGGCCACGCCATGAGGTTTAATTGCCCCCTATGCCCAAATGGAGCTGGCACCTTCTCTGACATCAGGAAGGGGGGTGGGGTCAAAGGTCTCCCACTCACACAGATCGGATGCCATTTACAATGGGTGCTTTTGTAGTCCAAAATGGCCAGACCAGTCTGTGACTTTGGAGATTGTTTTTTTATGTCTTCATATTTACATTACTGTAGGCAATGGAAATAGCTGTCTCTATGGAGACATGGCAGATGACAAAGTGGTAATTGGCAGAATGAGAGGAATATGGAATTCCTTGATTTGTTGCCATTTTCTTTTGGCAGAGCCTGCCAAAAGAGTGGCAGCTAAGATAGCCATATGGGAGCTGGTGTTTTGCTTTCAGGAAGGGGTCATCCTATGGGATAGTAAAGTATCTGGTTCTGAAACAGCATCCCTGAATGTGAGCAGGTGGTGTTGGCAGGGATGGTGACCTGAGAAATAACAGCATCAGACTCCCCATCCTTACTCAGGAAGCCAGATAAACTCCTCTGTAAGTTTTGTTTATGAAAAGAATCATAGCATAAAGAAATGCCTTTCCAAGTTAGGTTCCACTGAAAGAGAGATGATCACTCAGGGACATAACAAGAAATTTGTTTTTACCACAAATCATGGCCAGGACAAGCAGAAAGACAACCTCAGAGGGTTTGGGGGAGGGAGAGAGAGAGGGCTAGAAACCATCCTGTGGAGAGTGACAGACACTCCAGGACAACAAAGCCACTACTAGGGAGGCTGCCTCACAATGCCAGGATTATTCCCCTGAATATACTTTAGCAAGGGAGAAGCTACTTTTCCCCTTCCCTGCTTTGCCCTTCCCCCCAATCTGAAGAATCAACTTCTTCATAATCTGTAATGGGGCAGCAGGGAGAAATAAGGGCTTCCCAGCCTGCCCTACCTCAGATCCCTCCTGAGTCCAATAGATTCTCAGCAGGCAAAGTAATTATTCTATAGTGTCAATCTGAGCATGTCACCCTACCCTATCAATTCTGTTGTTATTTAGTATCTGACTATTTTCACCAAATTTTTGAGTTTGTTTGTTTGTTTGTTTTTTGCAAAGATACTGGAATACTTTTCCATTTCCTTCTTCAGCTCATTTTGTATATGAGGAAACTGAGGCAAACAGTATTAAGTGACTTGCCCAAGGTCACACAGCTAGTCAATGTCTAAGGACAGATTTGAACTCAGGAAAATAAATCTAGTTACCCATAAACTCTACTGGCTCCCTATTACTACCAGGATCAAATATTTAATATCAAATATTTAAATACTATTTAGTGCTTAAAACCTTTAGAACCTAAACCTTTCATTCTTACTCCCTCTCAGAAATTCCATGATTCAGACATATGTAATGATTAAATTTAGGGGACCAAGCTGAGGCAGGTAGAAATTAGTTTCTCTCTGCAAGGAGTATTATATTTTATGAGTTTTATTAAAGGTTAAGGATTAAAGAAAATACAGAATAAGAAAGCACATGTCTAGGCCCAGAGAGGCCTAGACAACCTCACCCACATCATGAAAGAGACACGTCTGCTGGGAAGCAGAAGTAGGAAAGAGAGCCAGTAGCCTTTACAGCCAGGTTAAATACCCCATCTCGCTCTCAGCCCAGGTGAGATTACAAGACATTTTGGGAAGTGAGCAAGGACTTCTGGGAAATGGAGTCCCAGGTTCAAGTCTCCATTTTTACACATACTTGCCACTTCTCAAAGATGACACCTTGCAACTAGATGCTACAGAGGAAAGAACACTGCACTTGGTGTCAGGAAGATCTGAGTTCATACACAGCCAGCCTCATTGGTTTAGCTGTGTAACCCTCAATCTCTTAACCACTCTTGGTTACAGTTCCATCATCTGTAACAATAAGGAAAATTAGATGATATTTATAGAAACCCTTCATTTATAGAAGATAATATAACAAAGTAGGGCATGAGGTGGCCACACCTTCCCCCCCCCCTTGCCCAATAAAAACAATCAGAAATGCTTCCACAGAATCTGTGCTAAAAGAGGCAAAAATGGAAAAGAGTTAGAAGTGAACCAGAAAATCAGGAATATCTTTGAATAAGGGGCTCTGATATCTCTGGCCTCATCATCACCTGGTGGTACATGTACCTAGGAAAAAACATTGAGGAATCAATAAACCACAAGCCTTGGGGGCAGGATGGTCAGCCTCACCTGGTTGGATTGACCTAGGAGTCTATATCTCAATGGCAGATACCAGTGGAGTTGGCAGGCAACAAACCTTGGGAGTTGCTTATTGGAGTGCAGCCTTGGCTCCAAAGGTTCCCACTCACCCACAGCTTGGGAAAGGACTTCAGGGGTCCAGGCACAACAACCAGATACCAGCTCTGTCCCAGGCTGTAGAGGACAGAAGAGGGAACACTTACCATTGAATGTGGTTGCTGAGAAACCAAGACCCTGACAGCTATGTTCACCCATAGGAAAGTGGAGTACCTGATTGCCTCCCAGAGAAGAGGAGATCTCCTTGCTTGTAGTGCCAGAAATGGGTACAGGGTTCTAACTGGAGCACCTGAGGTAAATCAATGACAGAGGTTTGACAGGTTCCCAGGAGGAACAGGGACTATCCCTGGACCTGGGTTAGAGAAATTGGAAGAACTAGTTAGGACCCAGGAAATAGCAAATAAAAAATTCTGAAACCTGAGGCATCATTTCCACATCCTGGGAACAAAGCCTTACAAACATAAAACTAATACTTAAGCCTATTGTTTGGCTACTCAAATTTTTGGGGAAAATAAGTAAGCCAAAGAGAAAGAATCCAGTTATATACATAGCTTTTAATGGGACAAAGAAGACATGAGTTCAAATTTGGAGGACAGTGAAGTTAAAATACCTACTTCTAAAACAAGAAAGAAAAAAACACCAAAATGGTCATAAGTCCAAAAAGAGTTTTTGGAAGAGCTTTAAAAAGACTTAAAAATCAAATGAAAGAGTTTGAAGAAAATCTAGTGCAAGAAAATTATGAAATAAAGATCACCCAATTCAAAAAAAGAAATTCAAAAACTTATGGAAGAAAAAAAATTCATTAAGAATTAGAATTGTGCTACTGGAAGTACATGGTTAATTGAGTTTTTGACCACGGTACCCTTCGGACATGAAGTTTACTATTTGATTTCAAAGTGCACTAAGCAATTGCCTCCCAATTCCAGTTTTAAATCATCTAACTGGCAAAAAGGTGAATAGCTGGTTTAATCCTGAAAATTATGATTAGGTTCCAGAACATAGTTTTGCTTTCTACTGCAATATTGCATCAAATACTTAAATATACTCTTGTCCTTCATCAGTGTGAAGTTCAACTTCTTATCTCTGCTCCTGATGGAGCCACTCCACGTTTTTAAGATTTTCTTTGTACCAAGTGACTCATATCAATATCATTTCATTGACCTAGGGGAGTAGGATGGAGCCAAGAATGTCATTCTTACCCAGTCCGACCAAACATTTAAGCCAACAAGAAACTTGAGTTATACAAGAGCTTCCACATCCCTTTTTCTACCTACTCAAAGTCTCTGGCTTTTTGATTCTACCTTTAGCTGGACTTTTTATTTTCTTTCTAATAGCTGAAGCCTTTGCTTCCTTAGGACAAATGCACAGGGTAGCATAATCTCCTAGATTCTCCATCAAAGCAGACCCTTCACTCTCATGGATCTTTCCCAAAACAACTAACGGTCTTATTTTTCTTATCTGGAATCTACATGTACTCTAGAAATTCTATAAGAGCCCTATTAGCTGAAAGTCTCTAGCATATGCTTCTCATATCCCTGTCCTTTTATAGATCTTGTATGCCCCTGTATAGCTCTTGACAGATAGCCATAGTCTCCATATTTAATATAAGGAAAGTTTTCTGCAAACCTTAAAGCCCTATATAATGTTAGCTGTGATTATAGGAATTGTTTTTATCTTTATTATCTACCTTTAATGCCAGCAGATTTTTTTTTTCTATTTTGTTTTTGTTTCTGATTTTTTATTGTGTGCTGATCAATTACTTGGATTTTGGTATTTTAAAAGGAGATGCCAATCTGAGTATCTAGCCTTCCTTCTCCTTGCTGACTTGACATCTTGTTAATTCAGTTTGTATACCATAAGCAATTAAAGCCTTACAAATAATAGAGCTGTGTAGAGATTGTATGCTATTCTCTCCTTTAAAGGATAATAAAAGAAGCAATGCACTTTAAAAGATAATGTTGGAAAAAGAAAAGTTAGTGATTTCCTAAGACAATGAGATATAAGAAAGCAAAATAAAAAAGAATGAAATACTAGAAGAGAATATTGAACTTCTTATTAAAACAATTGATGTGGAAAATAGATTGAAGGAGAGATAATATAAAAATTGGTATACTACAGGAAAGTTTTTTTTTGAAGTATTTAGACACCACACGCCAAGAAACCATTAAAGAAAATTGCCAAAAAGTTCTAAAATTAGAGAGTAAAATAGAAATTTAAAGAATCCATTGATCACCACTTCACAGAGATCCCAAGATAAAAATACCCAGGAATATCATTGCTATAGAATGGTAGCTACAGAACTTCCAGGTTAAGGGGGAAATGTTACAAGCAACAAGAAAAAATTCAATACTATGAAATTACAGTCAAAATAACATAAGACTTTTCCATTTCATCTTTAAAAGAATGAAAAGCAAGTAACATAATATTCAAAATTGCAAGGCACCTAAGTTTACAAACAAGAATAACATACCTAACGGAGCCAAGCATAAGTACACAAGGGAAAACACAGATATTCAATGAAATAAAATAGTCTTCCCCGCGCTGTCCCCCCACCCTCAAGCCACCCATATATTTTAACTTTATTTTGTTTGTTATTTTCCCCCATTTGACCACAAGCTCTCTAAAGTCAGGGACTGTCTTTCTTTTTCTTATTTATAGACCTAATACTCAGCTCAGTGCCCAGTACATAGTGACACTCAAAAAATGTTTATTAAACTAAATGGATTGTACTAAAGCACTTTGCAAATGTTAAAACATTATATAAATTCTAGCTATTGGTAGCTATTATCTCCAATTCCATGTCTGCACTGACTATCTTTCATGCCTAGCGTATTCTCCCGCCTCATTTCTGCAAGCTTTTTTTGAGACTTCAAGACCCATTCTGCTTAAAATCTACTTTCTAAAAAAACCCTTTCCTGATTCCCCCTATCCCTGCTGCTAATGCCTTCCTCTCTGGTATTACCCTTCATCTATACTGTTTATACTTTATTTTTACTTAGTTATTTGCATATTGGCCTCTTCATTAGAATGGGAACTCCTTGAGGACAAGGACAGTGTTTTTGCCCTTCTTTGAATCCCCTTCCACTTAGAACAATGCCTGGAGTAGAGTAGATGTTTTATCATCTGATTAATGGACATTAGCCCCTAGGCTACTTCCTCTCCCAATGTGGAAAAATGTGCTTCTGGGAGGTATGTGAAGGGCTTCTACTATTTGTGTCTAGGCCATTGATTCATGATTAGGGCCAGGTGTCTTCTGCTGAAGGAAGGTGGTAGACATTCAAAGATTTTCTTTTCTTTCTAAAAATTGTATTTTTTCCCATTTGTATTCAGAAACAATTTTTAACTTTTGTTTTCTGACATTTTGTAATTCAAGTTATCTCCTTCTTTCCCTTTCCTTCCCCCGCCTCCACATGGTCCCAGAAGAATTTTCACACTATGATCTTTGCCATTAGTTCCTTCCCTGAATGCCATCCTAGATGAATAATCTCACTAGGTCTTCCAATACCTTCGTTCTTCAGTGTTCTTTCAGGCTGTTCCACTGATTCTAACTTCATCTTTGTCTTTTTCCAAATCTGATCCAATTCAACTATACTCTGCTCTCTACTTTCAAATCCCCACTCTTCCTGTCCTATCAATGGGTATGCCTTGCTAAATGCCAACCCTAGATTACTTCACCAGAGGCCACTTCTGTTTCTACTTACCTGCCTCTAAACAAAGTTGGAGGAATGTATGCAACTGAGCCAGCTGGTTCATTATGTATTTTGTCATCAAATCTTCGCTGGGCCCTCAGCCTAATAAGACAATCTCCTTTTATTTCTCCTAATTAATTCTCTAATCCACTGCCCATATGGGCTTTTTGTAAACTTTTCTTCTCTCCTGAAGCTTCTGATATCATCCCCTTCCTCATCTCATTTGCCAAGGCCATCAACTCAGTTACCTGAGAAAATGAGACCATTCTCCATGTTTTTTAAAGTATTAAAACCTAATGACATCTCTCATTCCCTTCTCCTTTATTCCAGATTCCAAAGATTAAATGACCCTTCTTCCCAAGGCCAATTCTTCTATACATATCCTTGATCCTAAATCTTCCAGATGATGGTCTTCACAATTATCTTTTTCTTTCTATAATTTGCAAACTACATGTATCTACTGATTTCTTTCTTGCTGCATACAAGCACACTCAAATCTTTAAAAATAAAATTTTTATGTCTTGTGTGAAGGAAATCTACCCTCCCCCCTTTCTGAGGTTGCACAGGTAATGTCTGGCTTGTTGACTACCTGCCATGAGCCTGACCTTGACCCAGAGGTGAGGATTGTATGAAGGAAATCATTGAGTGGGAGTGAGTGGATCATGAAGATAAA